>NC_061528.1:15490000-15790000 GCF_022379125.1 Scophthalmus maximus | reverse complement strand
ATTATCTTGAAGGAACTGAGGCATATCAAGGGGTCTCTCTCTCGTAGAGCACTTTTGAGCCCTTTCATCACAGATTATGACTATTCATTAAATAACTCCTTTAAAAACAACTTGGACTAGAAATTCACCATTTATCAGGACCTTATTTTGTATGCAGGTGTTCTTTGCATAATCTCTATGTGCTTGTTGCCTGGTTGGAGGATCTTCTTTTCATTGCTGCTACATGACAAATGCCACGTTGCTTTTTTTTCCCCACAAAAAAGTGGTGGTCTGTTTTTGTTGCTGATGCTTTCAGGTATTTTTTTCCCCATTTGAAGCTGATTATGCTTGGCACATACTACTCAGTTCCCTCACATTTGGCTCAATTTCATCTCAGTAAAACATGAAATGTAATCCTGGGCTCTCCAAATATTCTCCATTTTTATTCTCTATAACATTCAGGATGAATACTTGATTCTGATTGGCTGGAAGTCTTTGGATTGGTCTTATGTATCATGGCTATAATATTGCATTTCTTGAAACCATAGAGTCATACTTAGGAATAATTTTGCACAACATGGCCTTTAATTTTGTTGCTATCCACAACAATGTGCTATACCAGTGTTGTGGATAAGTTAGGATCTTAATTAAACTTCTCATCAGCTCATCACCAAGACCCTGCTTTCTTTTGTCTTCCCTGGATTATCCTGTCATCATATTCTAATAACTAGAATGCATCACATGTGTTGAAGGTAAATATGCGAGCATGGTGCGCACATCCCTGTGAAGTAATATTTGGAAAGTTGCAGTGTTTAATTCGCGTGCTGAGAAATTCCACAGAGAGGGATGGTTGAGTGGTTTTATTATTCATTCATTAATTTATTTATTCTGAAGCTTGTTTCTCGGTGCCCCCGATGTTGAGGTGTCAACCGGTGATCTGAGGTTTACTTCTTGTGAATACAGCTCATCCAGCCATGTTGCTTAGTGTGTGTGTGTGGGTGTCAGTCTGCTA
This sequence comes from Scophthalmus maximus, assembly GCF_022379125.1. Classification (NCBI taxonomy): domain Eukaryota; kingdom Metazoa; phylum Chordata; class Actinopteri; order Pleuronectiformes; family Scophthalmidae; genus Scophthalmus; species Scophthalmus maximus. The sequence continues at coordinate 15,789,009 of NC_061528.1, read as the reverse complement.
AATGCAGCATGGAGGCTGTGTTGTCAGGGCCACTGGCTTCCCCCCTGGAGTCGAGCTTTTGACCCTGTGTGGGTACCAAATGTACAGGCAGACCCCCACCACGCTCCCCCGCCCCCCGCATTCTCGCTGCATGTCGAAAGATAAAAGTCCTCTCATTAATTCATTTGTGTTATGTTTTCTTTTTAATTCCTCTTGTGGTTTGACTTATTTTTGGCTTCAGGGATGAAGCAAAAGAAAAAATAGCACCATGGATCCTTCTTATTTTTCAGGTGTCATACATTTATGCACTAGCTGTGTTTGAGGACTACCTCTATGCTACCCACTCCAACCCTTCCGAAGAGAGTTCCTCCATGGAGCTGCTGCAGATCCCCAGGTTCAATATCACAGCGGAGAGCACAACATTAGCCAGCCTCGGGAATTCTAGAGGACTCCGGATTTACCACAAACTCACTCAGCCAAGGGGTAAGAGCATTTTCTTTATGGGTTAATATGCACAAGTATGTGCTAGAGTGTACCTCACGTTATGACTCACTAACCAGAGTCTAAGTACATAATGATGATGTTGTCGTGTTGTCTCTGTCCTCTCTGATGTTGTCCACAGTCAGGAGTCACGCGTGCGAAATGGATTCATATGTAAAGCCCGGCGGATGCTCCCATATCTGCCTCCTGAGTGGAAGCTACAAGTCCAGATCCTGCCGCTGCCGCACTGGCTACAGCCTGGCCTCTGATGGACAGACCTGCAAAAGTCAGTGCATGTTTTACATTGCATGTAAATAGATCCATCATTGTGTAATTTGGTACATGCATGCGGCCTTAAAAACAGCCATGTCCCTTCCGCCTCTCAGGTGCTGTCATTGCGAGTGCTCTCTGCTGTTCAGGAATAAGAATCCTGACTTATGCCTGAAAAAGGATGTTATGCGTCATTGCTCTCTTTGATACTCGCCTATAAAGGTCATGTGTCATATTAGAGCTGAGGGTGTGCTGAACATGCATCAGCCTTAGACTGACAGTGATAAAGATCAGCGCTGGTGGACGCAGGCCGATTTGAAAGCTAACGTTCCGCTATCGACCTGTCACGTTCCTGATTGATTGTTGTCATAATGAGGTTTTAAGTTTGTCTGCATTTGTTGACCGTTCTGATCAATTGCTGAACATTGTGTAGTTGACAATAAAAGCATAAGATCAAATTGATGGCACAATCAGAGGGTCCAGCATGTTTCGATCGGGGTAATGTAGCACTGGGAGGCTCGGCGTGACAGATTTGATTTATTCCCCTTGCAGAGATGTTCTGATGACACCAGCTATCTCTCTCTTGCTCGCGCCTTCCCGCTCCCTGAGCATAATGAGATTCAGTGCTAAATGGTAGTGCTTCTTCATACAGCAGTCACGGTGTGGTTTGATATCTGGGTCTCTCGCAATGTTTAATTGTCTCTTGGGTAGTCGGTCTCTCCCTCACAAAATGATGAATTGAAGCAAGGCATGTGTGGTCCTCACCCCCAGCATCCCAGTCTCAGGGGTAGGGGCTGGGAGCGAGGAGAGGTCTGCTTTTCTCCCTGGAAGCCCTCCTTCATTCCCTCCTCTTGGCCCTCCAGAGGATCTCAAAGGGGTTCGAGAACATACAGCCCCCTGAGCGACTGGCGGGCCGCCGAGGAGCTGCCTCAGCTTTCTGGGCTTCTGTTTGCCTTTCTACCTAGACACCATGTTATTCTAGATCAAAAGTAGTGTTCAGCCAAGGTAAGTATTGCCATTGTGTGTTTGCTCAGGCAGTTTCCTTCTCTTACTGTCAAGGCGGCTATGTAGCAGGACCATGATTGAGGGGGCAGACTATAGTCATTGGCACTGATTACTGGCTCCATTAAGGTGAATGGATAGCCCTGGCTCTGGCTCACATTTAAGAACAATGTGGCCGGTAAGAGGGTTTAATGCTGGGATCAGCATTGATGAATTAGGCCAATTAATTGACAATAACAGTAAAGCGGGTCCGTCCTCTCTCGCCTCATAGAGCCCAAAAACAATCTCTTCCTGTTCTACGGCAAGGGGCGTCCCGGGGTAATCCGAGGCCTGGATATGAACATCAAGTCCAGCGATGAGCACATGATGCCAATCATGGACCTGGTCAACCCTCGCGCCATCGACTACCATGCAGAACTGGGACACGTCTACTTTGCCGACACCACCAGTTTCCTCATTGGGCGGCAGAAAATAGATGGAAGCAACAGAGAGACGATACTCAAAGATGGTAGGTCTAAACGCTGTTTTATACGATGTGCGGTAATAGCCTATAATAGATTATGCTGACTAAAGATTAAAGCAAATCTAAAAACTCCTATTCTACTCAATCTACATTTCATATATCATAAAAAAAATATATGTATCTTTCTTTCTTTTTTTAATCTGCCCAAAAGCTGTTTCTTTTAGCAACTTTCAATTCTGTATTTTTTATATAAACAACGTTTTGCGTTTAATCACGCACCGCATAGTTAAATTAAATTCATGCCACTGACAGATGATGCAATCAGTGTAAATACATACATACATGTACCGTATAGTTCACGGTTGGAGACTGCCTTAATTAATATTGATTACTTGATGGTTGCATTATCCTAGACACAGCATTAACCCATTGTTTTATCACTCTAACCAACATTTTTTAAACTGATATGATGTTTGTAATCACATCACGTTTGTTTTTGTTGCTTCAGTTGAATTCATTGCTGCTGACTTTGTTGTAGATCTTGACAATGTTGAGGGGATCTCGGTGGACTGGATCGGGAATAACTTGTACTGGACCAACGACGGCTACAGGAAGACAATTAGCGTTGCCAGGCTGGAGAGAGCCTCCCAGACCAGAAAGACTCTGTTGGAAGGGAATATGTCGCACCCTCGGGCTATCGTTGTTGACCCTCTAAACAGGTCAGGTCAAAGAACGAAAATAAAAGCGCACCATCAATGACAGACATTCTAAAAATTCTGTTGCCAGCGGCTAATATCTTTTCAAGCCATGTAACATGCATTGCTAGGGATAAAGGAAAGGGTATGAGAATAATGTTGTGGACGTGGGCAGGGTGTGGGTGTATTTGGAGAAAAAAGGTCCTGGTTTGCAGGCTTTGTCAGAGTCTGTATCAGGTATTTCTTTGATAGAATTTCCCATCGCCTCAGAGCAAGAAGGTTCTGGGTTCGAATCCCGGTTCAAACCAACCAGGGCCTTTCTGTGTGGAGTTTGCATGTTCTCCCCGTGTATGCATGGGTTAGCTGGGTTTGGCTCCAGCCCCCCCGCGACCCTTAAACCCTTAAAGTGGTAGACGATGGATGGATGGATGGATGGATGGACTCATAATGTGTTGCTGATGAACTATGTAATACAAAAGGTGTATTTCAGTTTTTTTTCCTAGGGGGTCAATTATTGTATCCATATCCAAAGACTACTGTGCTTTTTGTAAAAAGCAGCACTCTTTGCTGCAAATGTTAATACTGAAGATCCATTTTAGCAGTCATCTGCTTTGTTTGACTGATGATTAATTCAAGCACATTTCAAGAGAGAATATGTGAAAATCCACCTCCATGTTGACCAGTATGGTTAAAATGAAAGAACCTTAGAGAGAGATCTTCTCCCATTCACTGAACCTTAAGTACAGATACCAATTTGTTAGTTAACCTGTTTTCATAGCTGTATCTCTCTAGTTCCCGTAGATCATCTCTGTAGTCTTCCTGTGCAAATGTATATATGGCAGGATCCCAACCAGCAGAGATGGTAATTAACATATAGAGAAGATCCTGCAAAGAAATGCATTGAGTGTCTTAAGGATCTTAAGTTTTAACACTTTAAGGCTTAAATGGAATTAACACATACCAAATCCATAGCAGTCAGAGATTATTTTTCAAGCCTCAAGGGGGTTGTTCACAACGTTTTGCTATACACAGCTTTTTCACTGGAAATACTGTGGGCACATACACCAAAACAAGTTCTGATATCTTCTCTTTGCATTTGTCTGTATAGCATATATCAGCATCGTCAAGTCTGCCATCTGTCATCTATCTTGTATTGAGTCTTGTTTTCCATCCCAATAACGGTGCTGATTCAAACATTCACATTGAAGTCACATACGTGTCACCGTGGTGCAGACTGGATATTGAAGGAAATTGACACTCACGACACCAGTGCAACACATTGATTTCAAAACATAAAATCTATTCCTCATTTGAATAAATAAATGAAAAAAACACATTAAAACAACTGAACTGAGATAACAGACCAGTGAAGACATAAAATGCTGCCCTCTGTTTAGAATTTCAGCCCTGACAGATATTACCAGCGGCCCCCTCGAATGGCACGTATGAAAAGCTACTCTTGGGCTTCCGAGGGAGCATTCAGCCTGAACCCGGCAGTCCTTTGATCCCTATCTGCTCGACAGGAAGGGCGTCTTCCACTGAGATGCCTCCAACGGATTTCTTGAATTCATTCTTGCGGCCTAATTTTCTGCTCTGTTTGCCACCTCCAGTCTGTGTTGACATGATAAGGACTGCTAGTGTCTCTCTATCTCTGCAACATTAGGAACCTCAAAATCTTCAAACAAATAACATTTGCCACGAATGATGCTTCACTCAGCTTTTCAGCTCTGGACGACCTCTGCTCTGGTGTATAGGACCGTTGACACTTGTCCAACTTTGTGTCCAGCTCTGAGCAATTTGATCATAAGGGCAATCAAACATTGCACTGATGGAAACTAGGGCTGAAACTAACAATAACAATTAATCCACTGAGTTCAAGGATAATGACTTAATGTCTTGTTTTGTACAGCCAATGGTCAAAAACCTAAAAATGTATCTAGAATGTTATCACGAGAACGATACATTCAGAAAATGAGAAGCTGTGTGTGTGTGTGTGTGTGTGTGTGTGTGTGTGTGTGTGTGTGTGTGTGTGTGTGTGTGTGTGTGTGTGTGTGTGTGTGTGTGTGTGTGTGTGTGTGTGTGTGTGTGTGTGTGTGTGTGTGTGTGTGTGTGTGTGTGTGTGTGTTGTGTTGTGTGTTGTGTCTGCGCGCGCGTGTTGTGTCTGCGCGCGCGTGTTGTGTCTGCGCGCGAGCGTGTGTTGTGTCTGCGCGCGCGCATATGTCAGTGTGGAGCACCACTGAATGATTCATGAGGTTGTAAAGATGACTTGGAGACAGAGTGGGTCTTCATTCACCTCCATATCCCATTCTTTTACATCCTCCCTTAGCCAGCCCTCTATCATTGATGAGAAACAGGGGGCCACATGGTTCAGTCAGCAACACTCAAGCCGAGTAAATCCCAGGGGCATGATTACCAGAGAGCCGATCACGTCAAAGTGTTGGCCCGGCCATGTTTCGAATACCATTGGTCCACGGAGTCTCACACACGCAGATACACTGACTTTTTTTTATGATCCATCAACATTATCTCAGGGGATTGCATGTAAATAGCACTACACTCTTACAACATTGTTTTGTGTCATGTCTATGTATTTTAAGATTGTTGCTAGAAATTTCACATGGTTTGGGTTTAGTGGGGGGTTGTGAAGCTCGAAAAAATGGTATGTACCATTTGGTGATGCCAGGTTGGACACCTCGAACTTTGCCTTGGTTAAAAGTCAAGCCTACATGCACTCTCTTTTGAATACCAGGCATGTTTTACTATTTTGTTTTACAAATGGGATATGTAGATCCCGGTTGATTTCCACTGCAGTCTGGAAATACACTGATGTTAAAACAGTTTTTTCTGAACAATAGAAGGTCCTCATACAAGAAACATAAACCATATTGACTGATAAGAAATCAAAGCAGGAGGTCAGTGGGGGACTGACAAAGAAAACCACTGAACATCAGTGTGTCAAATGAATGAGGAGAAGACGGCTTTGCTATGAACAGCCTTAGTTTGAACATGGGGTATAATGAGTGCTAGTTCAAAGGTTATGATCTGTGGATGTTGCTGCATGACAAATTTGTCCCATCTAAATGGAAGAAATGCCTTGTTATACTAATGCCTACCTGTATGACTCTCTCTGTGTAACAGTTGGATGTACTGGACGGACTGGGAAGAGGACGAGGTCAACGACAGCATAGGGCGGATAGAGAAAGCCTGGATGGACGGATCCAACCGTCGCATTTTCGTCACCTCCAACATGCTGTGGCCCAACGGACTGACACTGGACCATGGCACCGGCACCATGTACTGGTGCGACGCCTACTACGATCACATCGAGAAGATCCATCTCAATGGTACCGGAAGGATGGTGAGTATATGGAGGTGCTCATTTGCAGGAGATATGTAAGCTATTATTCTATGAAAATTGAAAGTTAGTCAGCTTGTTAAATTTTAATAAAGGACTGTGGGTGGAGTTCAACAACCCAATGATAAGCAAAACAAAACAAAAACACATCATTAATTGGAATATGTCAACGTGAGTAGTTGTTTTACAGTACATCCTTAAAAAAAGTTCAGCAAACACTGAAAACTGCCAGATCATTACCTTAATAATTTATTAATGATTTAATAGAGCAAGGTGGGTGGTTTTGACAGCTGTCATTCCAGAAGCAAACATCTGGATTTAGAGCTGATGGTTACTGGTTACTTGTATTAAAATACCTGATTTCACCTGCTTGGCAACATGAATAACGTTATGTTTATTTCATAGTGATGCATCATTACTCTATTATCCATGTCTGGGTTATAATTAATACCAGTGTGGATTATATTTTAATGTTTACATGGAAAATAAGTGAACCGATTATTCATATGTGAATTTTACGTTGTCTAAGAACAAATGGAAGTGAGAGGGTCAGCCCCTGGCAGAGTGTCTCTCTACAGCCTGTCTGTTGTCTTCTCTCGGTACCAGGTGTTTAGTGCAGTGTGAGCAAAATGAGGAATTTTGACAATGAGAGTATTGCAATTTTAGAAACCGATAAGGAGACAATCACAAACGACCCCTTCTTCCTATTTGGTGCTTTCAGCAATCAAACCTGTTTTTGTTTTTTTTGTAATGTAACAAGGACACATTGTTAATCTACAAAGCAGTGAAGTGATTGGAAACTTCCCACCCTCCTACACGTTAACTGCAAACAAAACATCCCTTCTTCCCCAAACGCTCTTGTCAACTGTAGCGGTGCTGGAATATTAAGCTAATTAATTATTTGCAAATGCTATTTAATCAATGCCAAGCTTCTAGCAAACATTATTATAAGCAGACAGCACTGCGTGAATAAATTTGTGTAAAGAAATTGAATCGCATTCATCATATACTGTGATCAAATCATTTCTAAGCCCATATTCAAACAGCTAGAACCCTGTTTGAGATGATTGATTTTTCTGTTGCTTGTGGTGTCTGGCCGTAGCTCTCGCTAATCTTTTGATTACGCTGCATGTTCGCCGCATGCCACAGGTGGTGTACAACGGAAAAGAGCTGAACCATCCATTTGGAATCTCCCATTATCGTAATTTCATCTTTTGGACGGAGTACATGAACGCCTCGGTCTTCCAGCTGGACCTGTCTGCCAGCGATGTCACTCTGCTGCGGAGTGAGAGACCACCGCTGTTTGGCCTGCGTGTGTACGACGCACAGAGTCAGCAAGGTTCGCCAGCTATCTCTTCATTTCCGCCTCAGCCACTGCCACTGAACCGTGACTTCCCCGATGGAGAGAGTGGCTGCCTTGCACTGAAAATAGATCCACTCTGTGCTCTGTATCCAGCCGCCCTCTCCGCGAAGGAGGGCACTCTGTGATATACAGTATTTACATATATATGCCAATTGGTGTCAAATGTCATGGTGACAAGCAGTGCATTGATCAGCACTGACAGATACTTTGGGCTCCACTCGCCAAAGGTAAATAAGGAGGGGGGATGCTTACATCTTGAACAAATGATGATGGATTAATGCTGTTAGCAGAGAGTAGAGAGTAGAGGCACTGGATACAGCTGACTGTGGACAACTGCACAGGTCATCACAGCAGGCATTTCTTTTGTTATTCCGCAATCGGCATATACAAACTAGAGCCCAGGCAGCCACTGCACAATCAGGGGAGAATGATGCTGTTACCCTAAACATAGAGAAACATAATTCCATACTGTCCATTGATGTGCTTTATTCTCATGGCAAGAGTTGGTTTCATTGTCAAAAAAGACTTTCAGAACTTCAGAAAGGGCCGTACCAAGTGTATGACACAGACACAATCGGCTATGGCATGCACAGTCTAGTTCACAGCATGCAGGGAATTTTTTACTGGACATGTCTCCATTGTTCATGTCACTGAACAGATTAATTGACTGTCCAGTCCTCTTGAGTATTACTGATTGGCTCTTACAAAACCAGGAGCTTTATCTCATTGGCTCAGGTGCTGCCTTTGGGCTCTGTGTTAAATGAAAGTGACAAAAGGTGTCTTATGCCTTAACTTTATATATGACAGTATTCCCCCCCCCCCCCCCCCCCCCCCCCCGCTCTTGTTACATTTGGGGAATGTCAGCTTTGTCCAGAAAGACAAATTATTCCTCTGAGAAGGATAAAATTGTCAAATGTCCTTTACCCACAGTGTTTCCAATAATTCACTTGCCTTATAGTTATAGATCACATTGCATACACCTGGCGTGTCTCTCTGAAACAAGGAATGAGTTCTGTGTCATTAAGATGATTAATTTTTTCAGGATTGCTGTTCAGTGTACAGAGGAAGAATTGACAAAAAACAACAACTCACTTAAGGTGGAATTTAGAAAAAAATTGCTTTAAATGTGCAAGGGTCCTTATTTGGGATCTGTTTTTCCAGGTGACAACGCATGCAGTGTGAATTATGGGGGCTGCGGAACCCTCTGCCTTGCCATCCCAGGAGGCAGAGTGTGTGCCTGCGCTGACAACCAGGTTCTGGAGAAGAACAATGTCACATGTGCAGGTAGGAGGACATAATGAATCAGACCCGAGCTCATCTTGTCCCAGTACACCGTTATCCTGGCTTCATCCTGTGGGACAGAGATCGAATAATGACTCTGTCTCTTCACATCCAAATCTGCTAATAAACAAGTGAGCAATCATCCCAGCGGTTAACCAAAATTATGAATCAAATCCCAGTTGTGAGACTAGTTACACATAGGGTCATGACACATTGTTAACATTTTTATGTGCTATAATAGCGCTGCCAATAATTTCCCCCAAACGCATGCCTCATAAGAAGTCTCTTGTCGATTTTGCCTCACCACTGCCCCCCCCCCCCCAGAAGCCTCCAGCAGCGGTTCAGAGCCCCAGCGCTGTAAAAACGACGAGTTCCAGTGCCACAATCACCGCTGCATACGGGCCGAGTGGAAGTGCGACGGAGATGATGATTGTCTGGATGGAAGTGATGAGGAGAGCCACCGCTGCTGTGAGGACCTTCAAAAAAATAGACAGCTCAACACAATGCTTGCAAAAATAAATCTGTTGTATGTACATTTGCCGAACATGTTGATTCCCTCATACGAAGAGACTTGGACCAATTGAAAGCCCTTTCTCTCTCACAACTTTTATGTTCATAACTGGTAATTCTATAATTTTAAACAAGTACTTGCAGATTACTTGTCAGATTTTTGTTGCTGCGAGGTTAGTTTGCGTTCTCACAACCTGTTATTGGATTAGAATTGAGATCGAATAATGCCTTTGATAAGTAGCAACCCACCTTGAGTTTTGCATTTTGAACAGCGCCGTGTTGTCGTATTTTTAAACCAGACGTAGAATTGGTAGTGGCTGTGTCTGAGAGCTTGTTCACTGCGCGCCAGCCATGCGGACGGACCAGCCGTCAATCACCCTGTTTCCATGCTATTGTGCTTGATCGTCTATTTCACTCTAAATGAGACCACAATTTTTACCGACATTATAAATCAAGTGAGAAGTAGAGTCCTTTTCTCATAGACTTCTATAGAATATGACTTATTTTTGCAACCAGTGGAGTCGCCCTCTGCTGGAGATTCCAGAGAATACAGGCTTCAGGCACTTCCGCATTGGCTTCATTTTCCCGACCCCTTGACTACGCCCATTTTTGTAGACAGTCTATGGATAAGACACAAGACAGTTTCATAATTAGTCTGACCAAAGCACTCAATCTCAGTGCAGCAAAGTCTTGTGGCCTCTGGCACTGAGATATTTCCAAACACTAGGTATGAGGGAATTAAGTCACTTCAAAATCAAAGGTAATAATAATAATACTAATACTAATAATAATAATAATAAATTTCATTTCATCATTCACTTGCATCGTGTCGCAGTATCTCAGAACTACACCGACATTTGCTCACATTAATTTGGTATGATTTATGAGGTGTGAGGCTTAATGAATTTGAATGGTCTATGTACAATTAAAGCTAAATGAAAAGAAAAATAAGAAGCTTGGCTGCCGGCTCCTCTGATAAATATTTAGTAAAAGTGGCTTTATATACAGAAACAAAATCAAGCCACAAACATCGCAAAGATACTTAAAACTACTGTAATAAAATGTTATGGAGACTGCAGGAGTTATGGAGGAATTGAAGGACAAACCACCAAGGAAAAGCACGAGCGAGTTTCTTCTCTAAAACATTTGCCTTCATTTTTCCAAATATACAGTCGCTTGCTGGTTTATCATTGTAAGAAGCTTAAAAAAAATACATATACATATATGAACTTTTTTCCCGTAGGACTGAGAAAGGTCAAATGGGCTGCAGAACCGAAAGCTATTATATGATATTAACAAAACAATTCCGGCAGCCTTTACTATGACTGTCACTACAGGAACTGAAAATGTCATGTTTTTATTATTTTAGGTGAGATTAAATATTAAGGGGTTGTCTTTTTAAAAAATGTGTTCATTAGCTTTTCATTTATTTGACATGAGAGCTGCGAGGTGACTTACCGACTTGTTGCTTTTATTTTATTTTTTTCATCTTTGATCTCTTTGCAGACAATCACAGCTGCCCCATTGATCAGTTCAAGTGCAGCAACAATCGCTGCATTCCCAAAAGATGGCTTTGTGATGGAACGAATGACTGCGGTAACAGTGAGGACGAGGCCAACACTACCTGCACAGGTAATGCACTCTTGCTCTAGCTTCAGTTTGACACTTTGATGATTCAACAATTTGAATTTATGTATGATAATACTTTCATTGGCTCTCTTTGCACAGATTGATTTTCAAAATCTTTACACTTCTATTTGCTTTACATACATCAGCGGTTACATGAACGCACACAACATATTGCCGTTTCATCCTCATCTGTTGAGCAGGATACTGATATACTTTGGTGCATCAAGGTCATGTAGACATTAAGAAGTAAAGATTAAACAAGTCTGTCATCTGTACGGTGAGGGAATTTAAAATGTTTTACATAATTCATCAAAACATTCAAGAAACAGAAACAATAGTGAAACATTTTCATTGACGTTTGTGATAAGATTCTCTAATTTCCGATGGTACTTCATTCATCAGAGTCCTGACGAGGTCGGCCGCGTTGTCAAATCAGTCATTACAGTTACGCCTAGACTCTCTCTCGAGCAGCTTCAGTAGAGTGCGATCACTCTCATTGTGTGAGAGCATTCTCCGGTATCAAAGTGTTGTAGGACATACGAGAGGCAATACATCACATTGTTGGCATCCTCCTCATTGATGCTTTTTTTTATCCTTAAATGAGCAATCAGTGAGCATTAGATGGCGATATACGTTCTCCCATCGGCAGATCGACATGCGCAGCCCGCATCAACAAGACCTCAGTTGTGTGCTGTCTGTGGCCAAGCAGCATGTCACTGACAGTCTGTCAGGCAGCAGCACATTCTCAGTGGCCTTAAGACCTTGCGTGCTTTACTGTGTGATCGAGTGATAAAGGGGTTTGTACCGGACAAACACCGACGCCCCGGTGTTGCTGTGATTATCGGAGCTGCTGTGCGCATCCTTGCATTGACTTATGAACACGCGATTGAATTAAGTGGCTCCTCCTTTTCTATTTTCAGCCCAGCCCTGTCAGGCCGACCAGTTCTCCTGCCAGAACAGACGATGTATACCTCAGGCCTGGACCTGCGACAGGGAGGATGACTGCGGGGACATGTCCGATGAAATGTCATGCAGTAAGTCACAAATGGCTGTTTACCACAGGTGGAACGTTTTTTTGTGTCACTGTTTGCTTTGCTCTGTCTGAATCAAAATGTAAAGTAGGCCAAGCTTGTAAAATGAATCAAATACTGATCAGGGCATTTAGGGCAGTCCCTATTTGTTTACTCATCACAGTTGATAATGATGTACCTAATTGGAGGAGAATTAAAGCCACAGTGAGTAAAATGTTCTTTTTTTCAATTATCTTATAAAACATCTCGGAGGAATGATAGAGTTGCTATCATAATGATTATGCCATCAGGTGCTTAAAGTCCATAACTCACTTCCTATGGGACTTCATAATTTATGTAGTCAACTGTGCCAGAAGCTTGTCAATAATTTTGCAGTTTATTGTCACACAGGGAAACTTCAGGTTTCACCTCTAATGGATGGTCAGAAAATATGTGCTGTGAACCCCCTAGCACAGTATAATTTGATGTAATGTGATGAGAGCACTAAAAGAACACTATAGGAAAAAAAATTTGAAAACTAATTGGACCTATTATCTTGTTACATTTTTCCCATTTTACATAAGTGTTGCTGGTGTGCGCCTATACTGTTATTAGTGATATATGATATAAGCTTTATACTTTTAAGCATGTTTAATTCCTTGACAGCCAATCAAAAACAATTGTTTTATGTTATGTTTTATTGTTATCTTAAAGCAAGTCTAATCTAACATTCCTGTTGGTTGTTGCACCACTTGAAAATAATGTTACTTGCAGCGGCTTATCATGTTGTTATTTGAATATTTTGCAAGTCCATTTCACATTCACAGCTTCATTCTATTGAGAGAGTTTTCGGAGTCGAATTATTGATGTTGTGTTCTTTGGACCAGGAACTAGACATGTCCCCACTGATAGCATTAGCTCGGAGGGAGGGTGAACTGCATCTTTTGGATTGCAATACTGTGCTTAAGTCGCGTCTCAGTGATATTATACAATCTGTCAGCTTTGGTTTGTAAAAGTTGCACTCTGTTCTTTGGATTAAGCTTGAACAACATTGATGAGAAAAAATACATCGCGCACCACGATGGCCTGAGCTCCGGAGAGTTCTTTAAAGTTGAATTGAACCTTTTCTTTATAGAAGACCGAAAGAACGTCTGAGGCTGTAAAATGATGTTTTCAGTCGGGGAAGTCGGAACTGGATGAATAACCAGCATACGTTTGAGAGATGGGGGTAACGGTTTAAAGATTCCCCTTTAATCACTACTTGTATGAAATCAGCCTGTTACAGTGATTGATGTTTGCCAAACGCTGCACCGTGCTCCGTCGCCCCAGCCTCCCTTTGTGTGTCCTAAGCTGCTCCAATACACAGTCACAAACAGCCAGGGTGTAAGCAGTAATTAAAGTTCATGCTCGGCTTCATTCGGTGATAATCAAGCTGTGCAGCAAAACATATTCTCTCCCATACTGTTGTCTGAGTGTCCTCAGGCATTACTTCTCTATAGGCACTCCACTGTGCAGCTCTGGCAGCTCACTTAGCTTCGGTGGAGCTACTGTGGGTTTTGGAACACCTGAAGCTCAGTGGTGGCCCCTTCCGAGATTGATGCTAATTTGGATTTTGTTTGTCAGTAGTTTAGTAGTTGTCACACGGTGTCTCATATCGAGCCCTCTGTTCACTTGCAGCAGTCATTATTTATGGATGCTGGTGTTTCATTTTTAGCCAAGCTCACTGTTTACTTGAAACCTTCATTATTTATGGATGTTCATGTTTCATTTTTAATGAATGTTAAATTCCAGCCGGTCATGCGCTGTCAGTAAGACCTAACAAATTTGAGAGGAGAATATTAGACACTCGTCTGATAAAGATAATATGTCTCCTCGACAGAGCCTCACTGTATCCCAGGCACCGGCAGCAGATGCCAACAAATCAATTCAAAAGTCGACTTGCATTTCATACTGCAGTCAATAAAGCTTCAGGCATCCAACGAGGATATTTGAAAAGTACTGTGTATACAGTATCTTAAAATCTGAAACAAGACGGGTATCTGACGGGAAAACAATTGTTGATCCTGACAATGTCATCAGGCCACAAAATGTAGGACAATCCGTTGTCTAATACTAACTGCAACACTGGTAACGTATACTGATGCTATAACGTTGAGCACTTTAGTTCATGAAGTCTCCTTGACTGCAGTGACGGCAGAATGATCTGCTCTGCAATGTTGTCATGGTAAAAAAAAAGAGTAAGATATGTCAGTAACTTTTCTTTTTTTTTTATTGCATATTGGCTGACTGCAGTGGTAGTGATTAGTTGAGTTTTAACTAGTATATAGCCCAGTATGATGTGCATTTTTATTGTCTCAATGTACTGATCCAGATCACCAGCAAAATGTGGGCGACAGATTTGTAAAGTTGTGCAAAAGAAGCTGTTCAGATAACTTCAGAAATGAAAAAAGTGACTGTCATTGCATGGCAACTGTAAAAAAGTCAGTTAGTTAATTACAACATTCACATCACCGACAAGATAAGAATATACAGATGAATCCATTCTTTCCCTTTTTTGCCTTGAATACCCAACGTAGAGTCGGCTCATTGTAGTGTCAGACTCTTATTAGCAACACACTGAATAGACTCATCATGTGGACTTTGGGTCGCAGCTCTTTGTGGGACAGTGGGATTGTTTTTTGTTTTTTTTAGTGTGAGGTGGCTACAAGTATGTTATCAGCACACTCAGTGCTAATTAGCATGATACGTGCACAGTAAGATCACCCACTGATAAAACTAGGATAATGTGATAATTTACTTTTGTCCATACTATTAAACTTACTCGCATCCTAATAATTTAGAGTTCACGTTGGCATAACGTTTTAGCACGTGGACGCATGCCAGTTCCCAGAGAACCAAGCTGCTTTCTATTAAATTTTACTCAAAATAACAAAATGTGTCAATATTTCTCTGATGGACTGGACTTGCCATTGATGTTTGCTTTTTTTTTTTTTACAAACCTTTCCAGCCTTCCCCACCTGCGAGGCCCTGACCCAGTTCAGCTGTTCCAATGGACGGTGCATCAGTGCGAACTGGCATTGTGATTCAGGTGAAGGCCGGAGCATTTGAAGACGATCATCGCATAAAATCTCAATCCATCCGCCATGATACATGTGTGTGTGCGTGGTCACACCTTTCACGAGTTATTTTGTGTGTGTGTGTGTGTGTGTGTGTGTGTGTGTGTGTGTGTGTGTGTGTGTGTGTGTGTGTGTGTGTGTGTGTGTGTGTGTGTGTGTGTGTGTGTGTGTGTGTGTGTGTGTGTGTGTGTAGATGACGACTGCGGAGATGGCAGCGATGAAGTGGGCTGCATCCGCTCATGCTCCAACACCCAGTTCCAGTGCACCAGTGGCCGCTGCATCCCAGACCACTGGGCCTGCGATGGCGACAACGACTGTGGAGACTTCAGTGATGAGAACACGACCTGCAGAGGTGGATCAGCACGTAAGAACGCTAGCACTACCTTTTTAAAAAAAATTGCTGTGACATATTGAGACATATTTTTAACACATCCTCTCCAGCACAAGATGAGTTTGTAATCATTCATCTTTTTCATCAAATATTAGAATTAAGAAGCATTTTATTCACGTATTTGAGTTTATCTTATTATTTATTAAACCGTCAGGCTTATGAGCTGTCTGGCAGCACTTTTATAAGGGTGGATTTTCCCACAATTCTAATCAATGTTTACATTTCAGTTTGGTAATTACAAGTTCAACAATTAGTCAGCTTGAGTCCAATAACTGTTTTCACACTCACGTGTGACTAATCCCGTCTAGTCTCCGTTTGGTATGGGAATTTTACCAAAAGCAGTTGAATCATTGAATGTAATTACCACAGAAACCTCATGCAAGCTCTTAGAAAACTCACAGCCCACTCGCTTGTCACTAGAATGTGTAGACTATTCATCAAACCGTTTCCTGATGGGAGCTGCAGGCTTCTCCACTCCCCCGTGTCTGCTGCTGCTTTTACCCCAGGGGAACTGAATCCGTCTCAGCTTTGCTCTGACTGTTGGGAAAATGTGGTTTGACTTATACATGTTAAGCAAATGGTTAATCAGTTTCAAAACGTCATGTATACAGAATGCACGACACCATGACTCAAATGAACTCATGTTATTATGTTGTGTGAATATACAATTTTGTTCCTCTCAAATGACTCATCATTTCAATGATTAATTTCTCGCAGCCATTTAGCATCCGTTATCTCCACAGGATATGTGCAATGCAACACATACAACATAATGGTGTTGTGCTACCAGTGTCTTCAATTTGTAATCAACCTACGCTGGACAAAGATATAGTGAACAGAGTCATTAAAAAGACAGAAACATCTTAGGGACATAAAACCTAAACGCTCCAAGTGAAATAGCCTCCCTCTTTGGAACTAACTGACCTAATACAGCTGCAAGTGCCCTGCTTGCAAAGATAAATATTTTGTAGACTGAAAAGTTTTTTTTTTCAGATAGCAGTTCAATACTGTCTGTCGTTGTCCGTGACAGTGTGCCGCAGATATGTGAAGCAGTAATTGTCAAATGGCTTTTGTTCCAGTGCTGCCATCTGTGATTGAGTGCAGCGGGGAGGAATTCCACTGCGTCACAGATGGGACCTGCATCCCTGAGCGCTGGAGATGTGACGGAGACAAGGACTGTGAGGATGGAAGCGATGAGAAGGACTGTGAGGGCACCAGAAGGATGTGTGACCCCAAGGCCAAGTTTACCTGCAAAGATACAGGTAGTGAATGCGATACACTGCTAACTGATGCGATAAGCAGCAGAAGTGAAATATGTATTTGACAAGAGCTATTTTTAAAGGTACTAAAGGTAAAGCTTATCCCCCCCCCCTGTAACATAGGGGTCTTGAAATTAATTGTTTCTACGATGCATCGTGATGAGGATGTGGACGATGCAGCATCCACGCAGTGACGGACCATAATCGATTATAGACTATTGCTATTACTGCTATACTACTATTCACATTTTAGATTTTAAATAATTGATACCTGTAAATGTTCAATCACCTTTGGAATATCAACATTTTAGACATACGTTTTAGTGTTGGATCTTTTAGTTGATATGTTTGGTTCACATGCAGTATAACAGGCGGCAACAGACATAACCAGAGGTGTAGTGTTTGCATGTGGTTCGTCCGTCGGTCCCACTCCCGTGAACGCAATATCTTAGGATCGCCATGGGGGGAATTTCTTTAAATTTGGTTCAAACGTTCATTTGGACTCGAGGGTTGAACTGATTCCATGTCGGTGGTCAAAGGTCAAGGTCACTGGGACCTCACAAAGCAGTTTATTGACCTAATGAATGCAATGTATCTGGAACACTTTGACAGAATCCCTTCCAATTTGGCAGAAACATTTGCTTGGAATTGAGAATCAACTGATCAGATGGTGGTGGTCAAAGTTCACAAGTCAAGGTGATTAATCACAAATGCCCATAGGGAATTCCTTTACATTTGGCACACACAACATGTACCCATTTGTTGGGCACCTTGACATCTCACAATTGCTTTGAGGAAATGTCATTGAATTTGGCATCAATTTTCATTTGGATTCCAGAAATTAACTGATGCGATTTGGTGGTCAAATGTCATATGTTCACATGACCACACACACACAATGGTTTTGGACATACCTAAGGAAAAATGGAATTGGAACTGCAACTGGACTGGTTGGCGGTGTTGTAGTCCAGCAAAAAATTATGTTAATCTTCGTATACCCTTTGAATGAGCTTCAATAACCAGTGTCTTTTCAACAAATTAAATCAAAGATTATCTTAATGCCAGGAAAGTATATTTTTTCATTTTATGAATAACTTTTGTATGCATGAGTTATAAATTAAGCTGCCATGGCTGTCTTTCCTCACATTAAAAGCCTCAGTCTCTGATGGGCTCCAGAGGTTTCACTAATCTCCACCGTTGAAGCAATGCAGCCAAGTTTGCATGTACTTGTTCAACCAATTAGGAGAAACCATTTGAATGTTTTTTTCTCACAGCCCGTGTGCCCAACCCGGCATGCGCTTTCTTTCGACAAATGTAAGGAGAAGGTCAGAAAGAGATTCAGTCACTTTCTGTTTTTAGCTCCGCAGTATTCCACTCATCCCTTGACAGTATTATCAAGAATGGAGGCGATGATGCAAGATGAAGGGTTGGTTAGGCCACACAATTATTATTCACTCTGATTGTGCTGTGTCACACCCCTGTGCACTGGTGCAGTTTCTCCTGTCCTCCTCAGGATAAAAGAGTGCCCTATCTGGCAATACTTACAAATAGAGCCATCTTAACTGTTCTGTTCCAGAACGGGGAAAGGTTGTGCTCTACTTTTGTATTTTATTTTTATTTTTCCTTCATAAGACAGTGATAACAGACTCTACTGACAATGGCAACATGAGGAAAATTTTAAAGTGGAGGACCTTTGTTACAGTTGTGTAATGTTACGTGTTAACGTTGGTGGAAAAAAAATGATACACAACAAGAAAACAGGAACTGGATAGCTGAAGAGACAAGAAGATCACACTAGTAGATATTTATCCAGCGGTACATTTTGTAGAAATGCACCTTTCAGCCTCTCTGAAATGTATCGGATGGACACAGGAACCAGATTTGACATTTGACATTGATTTCTTATGGGAAAATATATTTTTTTGTTAAAGGAGATATGTGTTGAGGTTTACTGTCAATATGCATAGAAACTTTGTGTTGTCCATAAGTGTAAGAAGAAAACGGTAACGGTAACGGTGAAATGTTGTTTTTCATGTTTTGAGTCAAAAATGGGAATCTACTGTATGTTAAGCAAATGGGGCAATATGTGTGTGGGGAATATTTTCTGAATACTCAAAGTTTCTAACTATCTAACAAGCATTGCCACTACCTCCATCCACGTGCATCTGTTACACTTACCACACATGGTTTCAGTGCTTTGGACTGTGTACTAGGATTCATTACAGGTGTATTGCATTTCATTTCTTAATTCATTCATCAAACTAAACATGAAATTCAAATAAATTCCTATAAAAATGTCCAAAACAAAGAACAACACGAAAGCAACAACTAAAGCATGGTCAGGCTTCAATGAATAATATTTTCTGAGTTAGAAAACAAAAACATATAAAGGATGTCAACAAATTGTTTGAACAAAGAACATTAATAAAAATAAAAAGTTACCAGAGCAGAATAATTGAAGCTCTGTAGGCAATCAATCTGTGGATATGCTGAAGTTTTGTTGAATTAAAGATTAAAACTTTCAGATGTTTGAGCTTTTTTTATGTTTAGAAAGAACACAATATGTAAATATATCAAATATATTATCTATGCAAACTAATAAGTTATGGTTATGTTTGATAAACTTTTCTGAGAGCCAGTGATTTTTTTCCCCCTCTTCATCTACATCCCCTGGCCCTCTTGCTCCTTCTGCAGACATACACACTCATCTCGTCAGATTGAAGTTGTGCTTTTTTTCCCCCTCCTTGCTTTGTCGTCCAAGGTGAAATTGCCAGAATCAAGACTGATTAATTAAATTATATACAAATGATTAATCTCCTTATCTTTGTGCATTACCACTAACACACATATTTTGATGAAGCTTAAAATGGAACATTTCTGTGTCACCCATACTTGCATGGGAAAAGCTTTTGCACTGGAATATCAAAGAACTTTTCCATTTTCGGTTTGCAGGGGCTCTGGCATCACATTCAGAACATTAGAAAAAAATGTCATGGGACTATATTTTTGTAGGGACAGCTGAAAAGCTTAAAAATGTTATGAAACCAAACAAACACACAGAAATACCTGGGAAAAAAACACGATCCACACACTCCTGTGTAGTTGCCTCAGCCTCCCACATCAGTTTCCACTGATCCAGCACCAAGCACAAACCAGTGGGATCTCAAAACGCTACGACGTAGCTTTGATGGAACAACTGTAAATTGTAATATGCTGCGATCCAAGCTTCACCTGGGAGAGTTAAAAAAATGATGATACATCCTCACCCCCCTGTGTGTTTCCACCTATTTCAAACTTGCACACTGACGGAATTAGACTCTGGTGCAGCTGTCAGCACAAGCGATATTGATCTTCAGTGGGGTTTCTCCCCCCCCCCACAAAGTCTAGCATTAAGCACACAACCGAGAAAGAGTTTGTTGATTGAGGCCCCCTGTGAAAAAAAAGCTTGGGCTTTTTGCCATCTCAGATTTATCCGAAGGATACGACTAAGAAACTGAGAAATGCAACATTTGTCCAATCTAAAACGAGAAAATGAATTGATCTCCACATCTCGTTCTCTACAGGCAAGTGTATCACTAAGAGCTGGGTGTGCGATGGGGACATTGACTGTGAGGACCGATCGGATGAAGAATCCTGTGAGTCGGCGGTCTGTAAGCCACCCAAGTACCCCTGTGCGAACAACACCTCTGTCTGTCTGACTCCTGACAAGATCTGCAATGGCAAAGTGGACTGTGCCGACCGCTCGGATGAAGGACCCATCTGTGGTAATGTCGCATCTGCCATCCTGTAAAATTTAGCATTACGCAAAAAAAACAACAACACGACATTGCCCAAAGTATGTGGATTTCAGAACATTGCATGCATGTGATTGCCAGAAATGAGCTGCTGGAAGAGCCATCACACAAATGTTCACTACAAGGGACTCATGCAGATACGAGTTACAAAGGAGACAACTGTTGGGCACATTGGGCAGTCCCCTATTTTGACATAATGTTCTAATAGTATAATAGACTTCCTGCGTTCCACAGAAGGGTGACAGACTGAAAAGTAAGACGTTACACATTTTATAAGTTGTAATAATATGATCTTTTTTGCTACTTACTGTCAACACTGACATCTATTGTTACCAAAATTCAATCTGACAGTAGCGTTGTCTTCATAAGGAAGATTTTATAATCACCTTTCAAGCCTAAAGGAGGTGAATGTGTGATACTCTAAAGATAAATTTTGGGCAAATAATCACTTTTAAGTGAAAAGACTGAGAAATCCTGTGAAAAATGATAAAATCCAGGGACTCGACATTGTGGATGTTGCAGTGCCCCAACTCTGTTTGAGCTCCTTTGTTTGTCGTCTCTTGTAAAGATAGAAACATTGAAGTTGGTGGCACTGTTTAAAGGAAAAAAATGAAATGGTGACTAATAAATGAACCACATTTACATTACATCGAAAATTAAGTCAGCAGCACATTTTTCTCTGAAACTCTAAAGTTTCGATGTAGCACTCGTTGTAATTTACATTAGATCGGCCTGGAGTTAAAAAGAATGTCAAACTATTGCGTCACCTCCTCCAATTCTAACTGTAGAGTTTGAGGGAATGTTGCCTGCTGAGGCTGCTCACAGCACTTGCGAATCATCTCAGCTCATTTTTGCATCTAATATCATATCACGGGATGCTGAGAAATATCTTCCAGTGAAGTTATGCTCCCATCCTCTCCATCACGTTCAGCAGCTCAGAGCCTGACAAAGAGCCCATTCCTTTTGCCTCAGAGACCAAAGGGACAGAACATGAAGAACATTATGGCAATGTGAAAATGTTTGTCCATCAGCCTATAAAGGGAAGACAGGGATCTCATGTGACCAGCCCCGGCCATCTAATCTCTTAAAGTGTTCAGTGTAAACACGGAGGTTAATTTTCTAAAGTGTGTCTAACCATGCCTATGGGGGCCCCCACTGGACCCTTGAGTTTCTGTGTAATTGTAGCTGAAAAGAGGGCTTCTGCCTGCACATAGACAGTTAGGATGTGCTCAGAAGGACCTTGAGGATCTAATTGATTTGCAACAGCTCAGCAGGATTCCTGCCCTTCACATTGACAACTATGACCACATGGTCCGTTCCCGCTGCTGAGAGGGTGCTACGGCGTCCACACAAAGCCACGAGTCTTAATGACGGTGCGGGAAAAAAAAGAGGCCAGACCAGTTTCATTTTCACCAATATTCTGTTTCATCTTGACCTGGCAGCCTCACACAAGAAGCAGATGCGCAGGGTGGGAAAGGGACAAAAAGCACGATGTTAAGACATGTCCATCTTGATATCACTTTTAAAAGGAAAAGTGAATTAGGATCTTTTTGAAGCCGTGACAGAAATAAAAGATATTCATTCCCAGATGAATCCACACAGCCTAGTGTATTCAAGCATGCTCATTATTCAACACCTTAATATTCATTAGATTGTTCCTCAATGTGCTTGCTTTATAATCTCTAGCGATTGAGTGTGAGTAAAAAGTGTGCTAGCTTTCCAATATGCTCAAAAATAAAACATTTTAGATTCAGCAATTTGTTGAAAATTAGTGGCGTGTGAAAAAGCCAAAAACCACTGTCTTACAAGAGTTCCCACACACATTTTGTTTTTTAAATCTCATTCTCTCTTCCAGTGTCTAAGAATGTCTGTCCTATCTTCACCCCAGATATGTGTCTTGTAGCCAGAGGGGGTTGCAGTCACCAGTGCACCGTGGCACCGGGGAAAGGGGTCGTCTGTTCTTGTCCCCCTGGGCTTCACCTGGACTCCAGCAACAAGACCTGTGAGGTGGTCGACTACTGCAGCCGCCACCTGAAGTGCAGCCAGGTGTGTGAGCAGTACAAGACCACAGTGAAGTGCTCCTGTTATCCAGGATGGATGCTCGACCCAGACGGGGACAGCTGCCATAGCACAGGTATCCGACCCTGGTTTTTTAATGTTTGCTTTACTGATGCTGTTTGTTGTCGTGATGTGATGTGCTGTGGCTGTGGGCTTGTGTCTGCAGCAATATTACATTTTATCCTAGGGCATACTAGTACCTCTCAACAATCTTTGCTCCAGAGTTGGAATCTTGCAGTGTTGGTCCCGTCGTTCTTGAAAAATATGAGTTTTACATGTTACTTGAAAGCAAAGATTCATACGATAGACAAGAGAAACTGAAGAGAAACAGAAGAAAGTCAAACTACAGAACTGGAAGGTTCTTGTGTTAGTGTCTCTGAGTGCTGAAAAAGTGCAGAGGTGGTCTGAGGAATAGTAATAGAGGGTGATTGAGAGTACTGTCAGGTCAAATTCAATCAGTTTCAAATCTAGAGAGGCATCTGGGCGATGAGTCCTGTCTGTTTCTATCCGTACTGACGCTGAGTGAAGGAAGCATGTTCTCCATCCTCAAACCACCAGGGCTTTGTTACTTCATTCAGCTGTGCAGCAGTTCACCTCAGGCCTAATCTCATATAACCAAAAATGATTCACCAGTGTAATATCACATTATAAATTAAAGCTTTACGCTGTTCTGGTGCTGTCATTGAATAATCTTTTTGATGAGACAGCTTGGAATACAATAGTTACACACACATGCTGTTAGTTTGACACATTCAGATTTATGGACCTCGTTTTGATTACTAGCCTCTTTCACTACAAGATTGATGGCACTTGCAGCTCTAATTGTACATTAACGCAGGAAGAGAATACACAATTTTCCCGGGAAGCTAATCAGAATTCTACAGCTTCATCATAAATCAAATTTTTCATACAAACACAAACATTCCAATTTCATATTGAGAGAGGTGTTATTGGATTTTTTGAAGTCCTGAGCACACATCTGCACCTCCCTTTCCTTCGCATATCTCAGTAATAAAATATTTGTTAGGAAAACATGCAAATTCAAATCTTCTCTCCAGTAGCATTGTAGCTGGTTTGGTTTCAGAACTGAAATGTGTCATTGAAGCAAGGACACAATTTTAATTGCATTCGTGTGCAAACAGTAATGTTCCCTAAAGTATTATTTAGTCTAGAGTGCTGTGAAGATAAGGCTTGCAAAAAGGCCGATATTTGAAAGACTGTGTGGATGTACAGGGTGTGTTCTGTGTGTTGATAAATTAGTTTGAATGTGTGAGTGTGTGATGGATTTTGAGTTTTAGTTTTACAAACATTTTTCAGAAACAGAGCTGCTCTGGAGCTGGTAATAATCTTGCTGATTGAGCTAAGCCTCAGTGGGCATGACAAGTTCAGTATGCAAGCACTGTTGCCAGCTTCAGGACGTCATTAGATTTAGCAACTTCTTAGACACCCTACAAATTTTATTTCTCAAAAGAGACTGCTTACAAATGTATCTGCTTTTTCAGAAAATGGAAAATGTAATGTGTTGATTCCCCAAGCATTTGGTAGCAAATTGGTTTGGCTGTAACTGATGGACATACTGTGAATTTGCACCACATGGTAGTGAAAACATGTCCTCTACACAGTGGATCAACAAAGCAAGAGCAAGCTGAGTGAAATAGTTTAGGAACTAAACTAAGGTCAGTTGTCTCCATTCCCCTGGAGATTTTACTTGATAGAAACAAGCAACTGTTTTTCATTTTTCACTGTTCAGTCCTAAACATATATATCTATCGCATGTGTGTATCATTCAATATTGCATTTGCTTTGGTGATTTGGGCATCACTAATTTTGCTATTCTATTAGCAAATGTTGCAATTATAATTCATTCATCAATCCATCCATCTATTTTTTGCAGCTTAACCAGTGTCAGGTCATTGTAGGTAGATCAAGCAAATGTGTCCCTCTCCTCAGCAATTTCTTACAGCTCCTCCTGGGTTAACTTCAGACATTCCTAGGCCAGAAGAAATATAAACGCTCTTCAGAAGATTATGGCTCTACACGAGGTCCTCCTACCATGACCTACAATGGAAGGCCTCTTCGAGGCTTCCTAATCAGATGTTCGAACGACCTCAACTGACTCCTTTTAATGTAAAGGAACAGCAGCTCCACCCTGAGCTCCCTCCAAAATTTCGCAGCGCCTTGCCCTATCTCTGCAGCTATGCCCAGGAGGGAACTCATTCCAGTCGCATGTATCAGCGATTGTTGTTTCAAATAACTACACAAAGCTCATGACCATAGGACGAGGAAGACCTTCTTGTAAATCAGAAGCTTTGCCTCCTGGGTTAGCTCACTTTTCACGTTTTAGGTATATTGTCTGCTTTTTCTGCCGACAAAGTGCTCTTTCTGCCGACCGACAATATCCCCGGTCAACAATTGTCCTCCCCCGGCTGAAAACAGCCTAAGTGTGCCATTAGGCCATTAGACCATGACAGTGAGCCAACATTCACAATATCAATATCCTTTGACTGCAGCAGCTAAATGGAATTAAATGTTTTTCAAGAAAAAATGCCATCTTGGTTAACTTGTGCTCTCACTGCCTATATGCAAAGTTGCTGTTGATATCTGGTGATGTTACTTAAATGAGAAGGGCAATTGCATGATTATTTCAATAAATGGCGGGCACAATCATAAGGTGTCAGCAGGAAAGCTAAGCTGGCATTTGATGGAGGTTTGGTGGTTGGCAGGTAAACCATCATACAGGGTTTTTGTTGATCCCTTGCCTTTTTCACCAAGACTCAAATCAATTGATTTACAGAGCATACTGTAAATAACAAAGCATAAGGTAGTTTAATGAAAAATGAGTTTAAGTTCTGAATTAATTGAATATAAGTGACCGTTTCCTTCGTGTTCAATATGAGTGACAAAGAGTTACTTATTTAATTGAATTAGTTGGTACTATAACATGGAAAGGGAATTATTAAAGATTTAAAGAAACTGGTCGGGATCAAGGGGCCAAGGAGGTCTTGATTCTGTAAGCACAGAGGAGTCCAAAACTTAGTGGTCACACACTTTTGAGTCCCACTGTATATTAGAAGCAATCTGTCCAATGATAAACTATGTCATTAGCTACCAATTGTAAATCAACAATTCTAGATGAAGTGCAAATTATTTCCCCCCAAAAAAGCATATTTAGTTCTACTGCATCTTGTACAAGGTGATATTTGTATTTGTGTATTGGTAGATACTTATAGGAAGCTCTTTCTGTCTCTACTGTACATGTACATTTACAGGTGTATGTGTGCACGTGTGAAAGCTTGTGAATATTTCTTTTGACTTCACAAAAAATTGCATCAGTTCAAACTCTCCAGGTCCAATCAATCCGTTTGACAATAATATTCCTCAATAAATGTGCTCAAACTCTTTGTGAATGGCCATTGAAACCTTCCAGTCAGTTTTTAGTCTGTGCAAAATACTGTCCACTACATAATGTCACACATGGATGATTAATTAAGTTACCCAAGACTTCGCTCAGCCTGTGGTGCTCATTTCTTCTCTCTCCCCATGACCAGATCCCTTTGAGGCTTTCATCATTTTCTCAATCCGGCATGAGATTAGACGGATAGACCTTCACAAGCGGGACTACAGCCTGCTGGTGCCAGGGCTGAGGAATACCATTGCACTAGACTTCCATTTCAATCAAAGCCTCCTTTACTGGACAGACGTGGTGGAGGATAAGATCTACAGGGGGAGGCTCTCCGAGTCTGGCGGTATGCACATGCACACACACACACACACATATTTACACAAACATTTGCTATAAATCTAAAGACTGTTGTCATGTATTGGCTACAGAGAGTCATCTCCTGCTCATCATTACTCCTGTAGCTGTAATGGAAGTCAAAGACACTTCCACTGATAACGCTGTTTTATTCGGCTGTTTTTACACACAGCTCAGCTCTGATACATTGAGTTGATATTGTTACTCCCTGAAAATGTATCTCAGACACACCAAAGTAAAAAAAAATAATAATAATCTGCAGGTCCAGAAGTCTTTAGTTGTAGTAGAACAGTATCTCCCTCTCAGGATTTCTCTTTAACTATGTGTTTTTTTGAGTGGAAGAGCATTCACCCTTTTGTGAGACACTCACTCAAACCCCAGCACCTGAGAATAATTGTAAACTGGATTATAAATATTGTGGGAAAACCCTTTACAATGCTTATTAATGGAACCCTGTAGGAAAAAAATGTATTTATATGAAAGAACTTTCCTCAAGAATTTGTGAGTTTCCTCTTCTGCTTTCCAGAATGTTTTTTGCAAGCCCTGTAAAGAGACACCAACCACTGCAGCCCCTCGGATACAATTTATGTTAGTTAGCTACATAGTCATGCGATTGTGTATGTCATTGTATTAGGGGTGACAGGGATTGAGGTGGTTGTGCAGCACGGCCTGGCCACCCCAGAGGGACTGGCTGTGGACTGGATTACGGGGAAACTATACTGGATCGACAGCAATCTGGACCAGATTGAGGTGGCCAAGCTTAATGGAGATATGCGGACCACACTGATCGCTGGAGGCATGGAGCATCCACGGGCCATTGCTCTCGACCCAGGGCAGGGGTAAGATATGCAGCCTTCTGGTCGCTCTGCTACCCATCAGGCACTGAGATTATTGGGATAAAGTAAAATTACAGCTTCTTTGTGTTCCTCACGTCTGCATCCGCCTTGATGTATGAAGATGTCTGCTGTGTTAAGGTCCATTAAAGCAGCAGATATAGAATACATCAATAACAGTGCAGTGTTCTCCATTCCAGTTATGTCAACTGATGTGGCTAATACCCCCCAACCATTGCTCCTGCTATTTGATTGTTTCTCCCTTGTGCCCCGGGGACCTTTTTTTTTCTTTAAAACATTTTAAGCAAGACCTTTGAATCAAAGCCAAGCATATGCTTGGTTTTTTATTTGTCCATCATACCCCTGAGGTTCCAATTTTCAAATTTTCATAGTTGTGTATCCTGCTGAGATGCATGGGGAGAGTGTTTGTAGACTGATCTGTGGCTCTGAAATGGTAGCCTCGCCTTAGAGTCCGCGAGCAAGTCATTAAAGGAAACACAGCAGCTATCGCAGTGCATTGATTACTTTCATTCCCTTGTTATTACAAGTGTTATGATTAACCTCTTAATTTGTGAAATTTGGTTTTTCGTGGGTCAGCACTGACATCAAACTGGGGTAACAGGTCTGACTCCTGCTGATGCTCCACACCTGGAGTTGTTTGCAATGTGATTTTGCACTTTGCCATCCATTCTTTTGAAATGAAACCAAACTGCCTGAACAGAACACACTCACATGCGGCAGACAGAAAAATCCTTACTTTAAATGTGCAACACACAGTTAACACACTCCTTTAGTTCAGGATTAGCATCATAGTATGACCATGGGGATGCTGGGGGAGTTTAAAAATATAATCAAATACAACGATTTCACTAATTTTTATGTAGTTGCTTTTTGATCATGTAAAAATAAATCAAGCTCAAAATGTAGGGGAGGTGTTAAATAGCAATTAACATGATAATATAGATCCATATTGTCAGTTTTTCCATGAATGTGGTTGGAGTAGAACTGTCCCACATTTTCCGTTTGAAAGTCCAGTAATTGCAGCAAGCTACAGTGTGAGTTGTTGGCCTTGCATGGGAGCAGTGGGTCAAACAATCTGTAAAAGGATATATTTGTATAAATTCAAGAATATATGCACAAGAAAAAATTAAGACCATTGGCAAAATAAACACGAGAATAAGATAAACCAAAAACAGATTTTGTATCATAACATCTGAACCAATTGTGTCAAGCAATTATGACAATTTGCCTTCAATCTAACCCAATAACCTTTTTCTTGTGCTTGTGCTGCAGTCGATGAATGTAGTGCTTCATTTATTAATTCAAAAATATAGATGAATGTTGCCTTAGAATATAATCCCGACATTGACGATGTCCCTACAGAATGCGTATGCTGTTGCAATTGCTTTGCATATGTATGTATGTATGTATGTAATTTCAATGACACCGGGTTGGACTGTCACTTTTTGTACAGTATGTGGACAGATCATTTCTGCTAAATCTTTTTTGTCTCTTTGCGTTACATCAACAATGAGTGGGAGCTGACTGAGTGAGTGCTTAGCACATCTGAGACGGTACGTTTTGCAAAACTGTAGATTACCTCAGACCAGCCATCGCTCAACCCCTGCCTAAAAGCAATGAATACAGTGGATAGATTTTAAAGTGAGGGACATGGGTATATGTAACATTATGGGTAGGAGCCTGGTCAGGTCCAGATTGATTTAGAAATAAGACGCCCCCTCTATTGAGATTGGAGGTATCGTTAGGTAGGTTCTTCTTAATATAAGGGGAAACCTTGATTTGGATAGGGAGCTGTGGTTGCCGGGCTGATGTGGTTTCACAACAACTCTACATGGGCACATAGAAAGTTAGTGTGTAAGTTTGTGTGTCATATAGAAGGTCGATTGAGGTTTTGATCGAGGTAGTGCATGTTGCTGTGCTCGTTTCAGGTTTAAATGCTGTGTGCGTGTGAATATAAAAGTAAACGGAATCATCGTGCGTTTTTGATCTTTTTTCTTCGACTGTTCAATATTGCTTCAATACTGTGCATCATGCAGGTAAGAATTGTTGCATAGCAGCAGCTGCTTTGAGTCAAGGACATACTGAAAAAAGATTTTAAAAATGTAGGGGCATCTGAGTGGGGTAGTGAAAAAAAAAACTTACCACTGAAGAGTGCATCAGGTGTTGACCAGGCCCCCCATCAAACACAACTGTCAGTGTTTGCCAGTGCTGTCAGGTGGTGAACATGGCGAGGGAGCATTCCCATGTCACTGTGCTGTGACTTTACCGGTTGGTTAAGGCACCCTGGTGGAAGAGGGTGGGGTCTTGGCAGGATGTTAGGATTTTTCCTTTAGCTGTAAAGATGATTCTGCGCTCAACCTAAAAAAGCCCTATTTTTTTATGTTTTTATCCTTATATGATTAAATCATGTTAAGCGGACTGATGGCCGTGTATGGAGTACTGAAGTCTACCAACTAACGTGACAGCCTGGCCTTGTGTGTTGCAAGTCTGGTTGTGCTGTTTGTCCCTCATTGGTGTGGTTTGTTTTCCTGGTCTGCGGCACTCAGTCAACTGTAGCTACAGCCGGACAGAAATCTGTGTCACAAGCGTGACGTCATCATGCAAGGCTGGTGGTGGTGGAAGCTGTCTGGCTGGTAGGCCTCTTGCTGCTCTGCTCCTCTCTTAATGTGATCAGTTTACAGTGGGTTTAACTGTGTGTAGATGATGCTTAAAGAAAATCTACTCTACCAAGGTTGCATATTTAATCTGGTAAGTTTTGGTTTCACATTGCAATTTAGGGAGCGCACAAAATAATTTTGTGTGACATACGCACATGCTGTCGTCATCACCTATTGTACATGGACTGCGTCTAACTCTACTTTATATTGATTTAATTGTAGAGGGGTGTGCGTCTGACTTTAGCCCTTTGTCAATTCCGCTGGGTGGTTGTCATTCCTGGTTGATTTCGTTAATTTCGTTTCATTATGGTATCACTACCAGCATCACCAACTTCAGGTGCCAAACCACGGTTCCCTCCGGACCAATTGGTGTGGACCGTGGTTCCAGTCACCTTTCACACCTGTTATTTTGGTTTGGACTGAAAAGTCCAAAGGTCCGGACCAAACAAGGAAGGTGTGAAACTGCCCTAAGAAAGAATGTTCACCTTCCCTGGATCTACCAAGCACAACAATTTGGTTCACTGCTCTTCCACTGTCACTGTTTGCATCAGCAGCTAATAATGAGCTCGGACTGTCCTGCATACTGTATATGACTTCATCGCTGATACTCTCTTTACGCCTGTCCTAATCTATTGAACTAAGAGGGTACATTTTGGTCCATCCATGTACTTGGATAGATTTATACACAGTGCATGTTAGTTGAATGCGTGTAGTTACGTCTATCAAAGAGCAATGACAAAAACTAAACACGCAGTTGTGTCATTTTTTGAGAGTAACTACTGCAGTGCTGGAAAAACAGTTGGGGGATTTTATTCACTTCCACTTTACTGAATATGGCACGTTTGTTCCAGATGATGTATGGTAGAGCAAATTATACAAAATACGAAAACAATTGTCTCTGCTGTTGCTGTGTTGCTAGTATTTAATATTAAGCGCTTACATTGGATTAATGTATCTGAGAACTAGCCAGTGGTTGTATACTGTGGCCAGTATATTTCAGATTAAAGCAAAACCCAGACATTCCTAAAATCAATTTAACCCTCTTGAAAAATGACTAATCTTCTCATGCACTCTCTC
Organism: Scophthalmus maximus; assembly: GCF_022379125.1. NCBI lineage: Eukaryota > Metazoa > Chordata > Actinopteri > Pleuronectiformes > Scophthalmidae > Scophthalmus > Scophthalmus maximus. The sequence goes on along the minus strand of NC_061528.1, from coordinate 15,758,009 downwards.
CTATGGTACTCTTTCACATTTGGGAGGATGACTACATTTCATGGCCGTACAGAGAGTAGGATTAATGGGTGCTTTTGGTGCCTAAAGACGCATTTCCATTCCAGGGTAATAAATTTAATCTAATTACTTGAATCCACTCAAAGGAGTGGGTCATTGATCAGGTAAGCCTTATCAAGTGAATACCGCTATTGATCTGGACAAGGATATTTCTTCCTAACACTGTTTCGTTGTCGTCAGTGCGTGATTTAAGCTTGAACACCCATTTTCCCCCTGCATTCGAGCTGACTTTGTGAACCATATCAGGACATAAGTGATGTGTGCTGGGTTGGAGTAGGACACTGTTCATTTTCAGGCCTCGTTGAGCTGTGAAAAGTAATAATAAAACAGATGGTCTGCCATTTCAAGGCCTGTCACAGATGTTGAGGGTTGCACTGGATCGCTGGGGCTGTTTTCGGACAGCCATCAGCACGTCTGTTAATGTAAACATTCACAACAGCATTACTGTTTTTTCTAGTGTAATAGCACTGAGCGTTAAATAGCACTAAAATGACAATGGTTAATAAGGTCTAACATCTTTTTTTGTGTCTTATTGTTGCTTTTCCTTAGTAAAGTAAAAGTAAACAGACAACGATCAATAATAATCGCTACCATTTTGGGTTCCTGCACCAAGGATCCTCTTCTGGACTGACTGGGATGCTACTTTCCCCCGAATCGAGGCTGCAGCCATGAGCGGAGGAGGTCGGCACATAGTGTTTAAGGATATGGAAATTGGCGCCTGGCCTAATGGACTGACTCTGGATCATCTGGAAAAGAGGATTGTTTGGACAGATGCACGGTACGCTGTTAAGAGTTTTCACGTTGTGTGCAGAAGCATGCGCACCTTTAATGACTTTTAATGGATGTATGAAATTATATGCTGCAAAAGAGTCCCTATTCACTGAGTAAAAAAAAGTACTTGAATCTCTAGTCTACCAGTGGGTATTTAATAATAGAGGACATGTAATATTTAGAGATCTAAGTACAATGGCCCTATATGGTGTAAGTGGGTCTCCATCAGTGGACTGGTGGGTTAAACTTTGATCTGCCTGCTTCTGCAGTTCCCTTTTTTCTTTTGCACATGTGGAGAGTAGTTTAAACTTTGATATGGCCCTTTGTGTTCATCTCTTTTGAACAGCTCCGATGCCATTTTCTCTGCACTCTATGATGGTAGCGGGGTCATTGAGATCCTCAGGGGCCATGAATACCTGTCCCATCCCTTCGCTGTGTCTCTCTATGGAGGCAATGTGTACTGGACGGACTGGAGGACGAATACTTTGGCAAGAGCCAATAAGTGGACTGGGCAAAATGTCACAGTCATCCAGAAGACGAGTGCTCAGCCTTTTGACTTGCAGATCTTCCACCCCAGCAGGCAGCCACAAGGTAAGAACAGTTTTTCTGGCTTCACTGTATATGAGAAGAGACACTCATAGAAAAGAGACAATTAACTTGTTTGTTGGAATGCTATCTCTATATATTCTGTCCGTTTATCTTAAGGTTGTGTGTTACTTATTGCCGTGCCATACAGTGCTCTATATAGTTGTATATATATACATTGCTTGAAAGCACAAAACCTCTTAAACAGTTTTGCAAACAAAACCTCCTCATCATGTGTTCCCACCTGTAAATTTGGTTCAACACCAACACATCTAATTCTGACCCTCGGATTCTAAACTATAAATTAATGTTCACCAACAGTAATCTTTTTTTAGAAATTTCATTTTTAGGCTTGTGCACAAAACAGTATGCCTATAGAGCTTTAAAGTTCATCTTATAAGAATTCAGATTAAATTCAGCTACAATCTCTCCAGTACCACTGGTTATTGACTGAGGATTCATTATCTTGGAATTTTCGTGAAGTGACACAAGGAGAAAAAACAAACAGCACATTGTAATCAATTTCAACTTTGGCCTTTGTCTTCATTTGGCTTGTCAAACAGTGCTCATGTGTCTGAATGAAAAAAAGTACTCATGCAGAGAATTAGCCAGCTTGAGTTACTGGTACCTCTGCATCGGTTCTCCTATTATCCAAATTATTGTAATTGGCTCATGCTATATAATGAAACACGTTGTCTCATATACTGAATATGAATAAAGAGAGCTGCCGAATGAGAACCACATCTGCCAATGAATAATTGTGGCACATCCAATAATCGGATCAATTAGTAATATGAATAGTGTGTTGTGATGACAGGAAATACATTAAAAAAGGTCTGAAACTTCATTAATATTCACAGCCATTTCTTTTCAGTGAATGCCTCTGAATCTGTGAGTGCCACAGCTGAATAAGTAATCACTTTTGTGTAACCTGGGTTATCCAACACTGATATGTCATCTGATAAAAGGCCATAGACATGAAAGACAATTTTTGTTTCATATGCAGATTAACTTATATGAGATAGTGAACAGTTTAGAATCAATAGCATGAAATGCGTTTTCATTCCTGTTGATCGTGTGCTTTTTTTTTCTGGAAATAGACTGTAGGCTGTAGAAATTGATTTGATTGATTTGTTAAGCACATCTGCCAAAATGAAACACCGGGTTATGGATCATTTTGGCCATGTGTGCCAAGACCTACTGACTGATCAGTCTGTTCCACAGCTCCCCTTTGCTGCATTGTCAAGTTTCACCATCCTTAAAGAGGCATTATTGCAGCAATGATGTACGGCTTGTCCAATGTGTCCCAAGTTGATTTGCTTGTTTCCTTCCTGTTTCTGCATTCTCCTGACTGTTCACTATAGATAAGTGTGAGTAAATGGGACCGCTTTCCCAAAGAAGACAGTAAGCGTTCCTAATCCGATTTAAAGGCGCTCAACTGGGGGGATCTGGCTATTATCCACTCTAGCCTCAACCGAGGCCTTGAAGTGAAGCTCCACTAGACCCCGATCAACTGGACCATAGAAATAGAAAGGGAGGGATTTGATGGAAATGGGCGAACTCAACAGCAGTATGACGCTTGTCTTTGGAGCTATTCTGCAGGTGCCACAGTGAAGCATTGAGGCATAAACAGCCTTTGAATGATATGCAAGTCATTTGAAAGGGACTATTTTAACCTGAGAATGAGTAACAGACATTTACAAATGAGGAGGTCGATTGGACTGTTGCTATATTAAGTTATTGTATAACAGATGATGAGCGTTCATTTTTTTTGTCCCTTTATTTATCATGTTCCCCTGAGTGAATGAAGAAGAAAAAGTGGCGGGGCAGAGAATAATTCAGTAGAATCTGTTAACTGTCATAATTGTGATGCTCAGTGAGTGCAAAGCTCTCCTTAAACAATATAATATTTGTGCCATTTGGAAAAAAACATTTACTGCAGACAGACAAACCACACTATAATTATGTCAGCAGTAGTATGCCAAATGTATTGGGCCTCAAAACAAATAAGTACAGCAACAATAAGGTCTCTGTGGCATTAATAAATATTATATTGTATCATCACCGGTAGGGATGTACCTGGATCCAAATATGTTATTCAGAAGAGCAGAAGCAATGCCATAGAAACAGATATTTCTGTTTCAACCCAAAGTTGCTCTTTGAATGTAACCATGAATGACATGCAGTATCTGCTGTGTCTCACCCATTATGTTTCTTTAAACAATTCATATCTTTATGCCGCACGGTTAAATGCCCATTGTGTTTGCAAATTAGTTAATCCTACTATGTTAGTAGGATTAGGACGTTTTCAGTTGGTTGATGCATACAAACTTTTGTACACCTTGAATCACTGCACTGGGTCTTCTCTGAATATGACTTGTGGATTGAAAAATAAGCATTTCTCCTTATTTTTGAGAATAGCCTCATTTTCACAATTTCTTGCAAAGGAATCTGACAGGTCAGAGCCAAGCAAAACACCCTGGCTCTGTTTTTGTTGCCTGTCATCGCTCCAGAGCATGATTCAGGTGAATGCAGAACTGTTGTGATGTCTCTGTATTAGCATAGAGAGTGTGCTGTTTCCAGCTCACTGAAACAGAGCTGCTCTTTATTTTGTTCTTTTCACTTAAATAATCCACAGTTATGATGCAATGTTGCTCTCCAATATGTTACTGAAGGGTCCCTGGAAATGAACTTTGAATGAGCTTGTTTGACATGAATCATCCAGAAGGAGATGGAGGTGTTTGATGCATGAAATACGATTGCATAATAACAGGAAATAAGTGAACAGTGGGTGATGTTCTTTAGTTGTGCTTCGGTGATTTATTCTGAATAGAGTCCTTCAAATGTATGGTTCCTTTAAATTGTGTTTCCGGTTATAAGCAGGCAAGATTCAGCTTGCTGTGCATGTCTGCGAGGAAATGTCGGCAGAGGTCTTATTCTGCTCCGCTTCAGGAACAGCGTAGCTGACATAATGTCGCCCTTGACTCACTGACAAGTGACAAAGAGTAAACAGTATAATCCATCCTTAAAATTTCGGACTTATTTCCAATATCTCTTAACCTCTTAAATCCACCTGAACAAAAGATGAACAAAAACCCACCAAAAAAAAGAAAACAATTTAAACATTACACACACATTGTGGGGCATTTATTTTACTTGTGACCTTGTTGTTAATAAATGCCAGTGTTGTATTTCTTTTCACAACTGTCATGGTCTCAAACTTCATTACTTTCTCTTATACAACAATAATAATTTTGTAACTAGTTGTTTTGAGCTATGCTTTTTTTTTTTTTTTACATCTCATAAATATATTTTCTTTGAGTGGCAAATGAGTTGTAACAAATTGTATTGTAACAAAGTGTTCTACGCCCTCACATATAATCATGGTCACACTCTTGACTTAGTGCACAAACATGTTTTGATGTGTTAACGACATAATTGACCGACGTGTCTCAGACCACTCGTTATTTTTGACACCACCACACTTCAGGCTGACACTGCAAATCAGAATCTACTGTCTGTGTGAAACTGTGGTTCTGCTCATATCGAACTATATAACTCTACAAACCAATGCACATAACCCCGGTGGCTGTTCTTGGGTCTAGATTTAACACTAGAGTATAACAATCCTTTGCTGTTAGAGCCCCTAAGCCCTGGAATGACCTGCCTGAGGTGCTCCGACTCACCAGCTCGCTATCTTCTTTAAAGTCACTTCTTACCCTTCTTACCCCTTTCTCTTTCCTGCTTATCCTATAATTTTATGATCATGTCTGTCTCAATTCATTTTATACTGAAATCTCTGTTTATTTTGACTGTTGTGTGTGAAGCATTGGGTAACATTGGTTTTTTAAAAGGTGCTATACAAGAAGACTATGATACAACTGTTGTTATACTTTACAATACTTTATTATTGTGTTCCAATCCATGACCGGTATTTATCCTGGCCTGTCTATTTGCTTGTCATCTTAACTCCTCATGCTGAGCGTTCTGGCATGTTCTCTCTCTTCCCATCAGCCTCTAACCCATGTGCAGAGAGTGATGGACACGGTCCCTGTTCACATCTGTGTCTGATCAATTACAATCGCACTGCTTCTTGCACCTGTCCACACCTCATGAAGCTTTCAACCAACAAACAGTCCTGCTTTGGTGAGTGAGAAAAAGGTTGTTTTGTCTTGTTTTTCCTTTTTCATGCTTTCTAGGATCAGGAGATTCAGTAAAAAAAGGGGGGAGGTCTTGTTGTTTTATTCAATTTGACTTATTCTATAGCATTTACAATCAGGCTGTGATCACACCCTTATCTGAATCTGATTAATGGCATCACCAAGTTCCACTCTGTCAAATTATTGATTTCTTAATCATCTCACCAGCACTGAAGAAGTTTCTCCTGTATGTGCGCCGGTCTGAAATCCGCGGTGTGGACATCGACAACCCTTACATGAATGTCATGACCGCACTAACGGTGCCAGACATCGATGATGTCACCGTGGTGGATTACGATGCCCAGGAGGAGAGGATATACTGGGCCGACATCAAAACCCAAACCATCAAACGGGCCTTCATCAATGGCACCCAGCTAGAGACCATCATTTCCGCAGGTGGGCTCTTTTTAAAAAGAAACTGCTCTGTATTTTAATGAATATGTTCTCTTATTCTGTCAGTTTGACATGCTTGCGTGATGGAGTAAAAGTGCACATCATTTGTCGAAATTGATACTGTTTACACCTTAATTTTGCTAATGTTAGATGTAGCTGATTTACCTGAGCTTAAAAGCAAAGCGCACAGACGAGACGGCTTTTACATGTTTTATTCCCCGCAGACATAGTGAACTGCCGCGGCCTGGCTTTGGACTGGCTTTCGAGGAACTTATATTGGCTCAGCTCCGAAAATGACGAGTCACAAATCAATGCGGCTCGCTTTGATGGGTCCCTGAAGACCTCCATCATCCACGGCATTGATAAGCCAAGGTGCCTTGTAGTGCACCCCGCCAAGGGGTAAGTAGATTAGAGCAGTCTGTTCACTCTGTCAGTACCTTACTTTCAATGCATAGTATTAGGAAACCTGACGCCAAACCTCACCTGAAAGATCAGAGCCTCATTGTAAAAAGAATAAGTTTGACATGCTTTTTATCAGGTGGAACAAAATAACTGGATTACTAGTCAGAATTAAAAAACAACAACAACATTCATAGATTGTTATAAACCTCATTATACCTCGTACCTGATTACTGGGATTACTACCTATTCACCTCACACAGGAAAATCTATTGGACGGATGGTAACACCATTAACATGGCAAACATGGACGGGAGTAACAGCAAGGTCCTCCAGCAGAATCAGAGGGATCCTGTAGGTCAGTATGAAAAGCTCTGGATCGCATATCGAACTGGACCCCCTATCCGCTTTAAGTTTGCAAGCTCTGTCTGTTCATTATATATATTTACATGCATGTTATAACTTTATAGAGCTGAAAGAACAATGCATTGACAATTTGCCTATAGTTTGCAATAACTCACGTTTCGCAATAACTCTAGGGCTCTTGACTTTGAATTTGCTGCTGTCTGGAAGGATATGTGATAGCCCACCACAAACCACAAAACAAGAAATAAAACCGAGGGAATTAGTCAGTTTTGTTTTGGTTATGGATTCAATTTATGTTAATTTAATTCAATTGGAATTTCCCAGCTTCAACAGCTGTGCGACTGCATGCACCACTTTGCATCAGTGTTCACTTCATTCCAAATTCATTTGAACTAATTTCCCCATTCAAACTCTGATATTATGACGATAAGCCAGTAAAGGTGGTATTTGAAAATTGTAATAATCTCACTTCGCCTTGATCAGTTTATTATTGATTTTTAATACTACTCATGTACGTGCACTAACCGTTACAAACTGAATCAGAGGGGTGTTTGTAGCTGCTCTGACAGTTTCTCTGTTTCGACAATGTCAACGAGAATTGGAAACAACACCCAGCTCCTCAGCGGTGATGTTATATCAGCAGGCAATGTCACAGACACTCTTTTAAAGTGTCTGGTAAAGACTGGCCAAGGCGTGTCAAGTGTACCGATGCTGCATTTCTATGAAAGCGAATCAAACACTAATGCAAGGCTTAACTTGAAAGAAAGAAAAAAAATGTTACCTGTGTAACCATATACTAAGCTATTCCCCAAGTCCCAAAGAAATAATTCCTTACTTTGCTACTGATTATATTCTTGTTTAAACGCTGAACCAAAAGATATCAGTGCGTTGTTTTTACAGATGCTCATAAAGGTTACATGCATGTGAACATGTCCTGCCCAAACCTTGCGCTACAACAGAAATATTTATCTAACTTCCTTTTTGGGAGAACGTGGCGGCTATGAAAGGACAAACCTGGTGTACAAAGTTCAAATTCAAAGCTGATTACTGTTTCCTACATTTTTTCTTTTTCTTGCGGTAACAATGTGGACTCTCACATCCATCTGCCAAAGGCAGCCGTCCACATTCCATAATGAGGTCTTGTGTTCTGGTTCATCCATTGAACGTCATTGAAATTGTCACCTTTTGAAAAAGTGAAGCAACTCGACAGCGGTGCTCAAACCACTTATCTGATTCCAATGATTACGCCTTTTGTGCGGACTGTAAAAAGGTATGGTGTATTTTGGTAGGTCTATTATGTGTAGACACATATTTCTTATATAGAACAGGAGGGCCCATGTCTTCTGAAAGGGTAGGTGTTTGATTTTTCTGCCATTTTGTCGACGGGGTTTTTTCTGTCCCTTATTGTAAGTTGCTTTGTTTTGCTTTGCAATGTTCTCTTTCTAAATTAATAAGTGTGTCAAGTACGGCATCTTAGATTGCATATGTTTTTTTGAGAACTTAGTCCTGTTCGCCGATATGACTTTTTTTGTCCGATTTTGAACATTGTGTCCACAACACTAATATTTCTATTTTCATACTCTCTCTCTACTTGAGTGTAAACTCCATTTGCATGGAGCATGCTTGAGTGAACAATTGTAGGCTGATTAAGCAAAAGCAATCAGCTGGTCCTCATCTCTTGAAGCTGAAGGTCAGACCCTTTGTCACACCAAAAAAAAAAAAGCTCAATTGACTTCCCTGTGTGTCTTCCTACTCCTGGGCCTGTCAGCAATTCAGATAGCAGAGTGCTCTGAATTTCACCGGCTTCATTTATGAGTGTGAGGTAGACCTGGGGACAAGACCAAATTAATGACTCATAGTGACTGTGAATCTGCCAGACATGAATCTAACACATGGTGGCACGATGTCAGCCCGGAAATGGATTTAAAACGTGTTCAGTCTAATTCTCGTTCATTTTTCATGCCAACGGGTGTTGTTACAAGGAGGACCCCTGCAAACATGAGCCAACAGACGTATTAATATTTATATTAGACCTTGCTCGACCAAACACAGCATCTAGACGTTACAGTAGTGCCGTTCTGAAATCCACTGTTTGCACACTGTTAAAGTATAGCGAAAAAGTAACCTTTTTTTTGTTTGTTTGTACATTCTCAGTGCTGCATATCTATCTCTATTTGAGATTTATAACTGAAAATACTGCATTTATTTTGCCATTTGATTAAACTCAGTACAGTACATGTGGTTGAGACAGTTACGTCTTCTGGAATAATATTTTTTTAATGTTATTTTAATGATAATATAGAATGTTCCATGTTAAAATGTGTTACACATTCTAGATTACAGCCGATTTACTTTTGTTATGATTTTGTTATCTACACTATTCACGTTGTGCGTCTCTGGATGTTGAGTTTTGCTGCCACGACTTGTAGCCAACCTCTGTATCCTAATGAATCCGAGTAAAAATGAGAGTGTAATCCGGGATCCTCTCTTCACTTGTCTCTCTTGCAGGTCTCTCCATAGACTACACTGCCAACAAGCTGTACTGGATAAGCTCGGCCAATGGCACTATCAACAGGTGCAATCTTGACGGCACTGGGCTGGAGGTGCTGGAGACTCTAAAGAGGGAGTTAGCCAAAGGCACAGCTCTGGCAGTGATGGGTGAGTGGAGCTTGTCACAAGTGCATCAGATTGCCATTGGGGGATTAGTCCAAGAGTGTGGAGGGATTACTTGTTTAACCAGTTAAGTGGCTGTTGAATGGAGACATTTAGGCGGCGCTCGCAACAGTTATGCGCCGCATTGTGTGAAGTAGCAGGGGCATTAGATAATTAAAACACAGCGCAGCAGTGATTGATGATTGATATGCTCACCCCTTTTCGTAATGAAAAGAGAGGGAGGTGTTCATTACATGTTGATCCTTGGTATCAGTGCTGAATACAATGTATCTCGCGATCCATCAAAACATAGGTTCATTTAGAAATCTCCTGAAGTCTGAGTCACTGTGCCTGTGGGTAGTAAGAAAAAAATCTCTTATTTGGCTTGCAGGCTCTCCGTACCTTTTTGTCAGCATTCCTTTTGTTTTTCTACATACATATAAACTGCCAATGGGATCATATGTCAGTGTAATTTGGTTCTTATTCATCAGTGTAGTGTTGTCGTTCTGACACTACACCACCCACAGGTTGTGCAATACAGTAACAGCAATGTGCCCTGCTTACTGTACTCACACAATTACCTTTATTTTTTATTGGCACACTTTTTAATTCAGAGTGTCCTGTGTATGATCAAAATAATTTTCATTGATTTCTTTTAGTTTTTCTTTTTTATTCATGTATTTAATGTTTCAATTTATTGTTATTTTTCTTTTTACCACAGACTGGAATTATAATTTTGCAGCACCTCACTTCTACCAGCTTGACAACTGGGAAGCTTCCCAGTGAGCTACGTGAATATATGTTAATGCATGTTGCTTCCCAAATATGGAAATGTGAAGGGAGCAGACTGAGAATCAAGTTATTAGTCGTGTGTGTGTGTGTGTGTGTGTGTGTGTGTGTGTGTGTGTGTGTGTGTGTGTGTGTGTGTGTGTGTGTGTGTGTGTGTGTGTGTGTGTGTGTGTGTGTGTGTGTGTGTGTGTGTGTGTGTGTGTGTGTGTGTGTGTGTGTGTGTGTGTGTGTGTTGTCAGGGTGATACTTTGTGTTCGTGAAGCATGTTATTAATCATGGCAGGCCTCCATGTCCTGTGTGGTTGGTATTTGTCCACAAGAGCAAAGAGCATTGATTACAATTATCCAGAGTAACACAGTGATGGCAGAATCTTTTTATTTTTTTTTATTTGTTTGTTTGCATTCTGCAATTCTAAGCAAAATCCCATCATCCTTTTTTTGGTTTCAGAGGCTTCATGGAGGAGTGTTTCTTACACGGACAATACAGAATTATTTCATTGGAATTGGAAGGTAGAACACAAGGTGCCATAGACTAATGGTTTGGTTCCTGCACAGTGGGACGCACAGCAAAATGATGAAATGCTGGTCTCCATCAATCACAATTAATGGCATTTTGTTATGTTGAGGAAATAGTTCTGAATGGTAGAATGAACAGTGTATTATCATTGCACTCTCGTACAATATAGCATGTGCTATATGGTAAAGATTAACTATATATAGAAGAAGACAATCTGGTGGATTTGGCCATATACATTCGGATTCATGCAACCATTAAACCATATTTTATACTCCTATTTTAATTGTATACCACAAATTTGAAAACTGATTTGCTTCATCCCCTCTTAGTATAGATGTCGATTCATCGAATATAGTGATTATATTGCGTTATTAATGTTGAACTTTCTGTTTTATAAATCATAAAATAGCTCCTATACCCTTTTCCCCCATTACCAGATCATATATTGTGGCAATTATAGAACAGTCTTCATAAAGTAAGCAATAAAACTTAAGATACCTCATTGACTATTACAACTGCACAATTCACTACATGTGTAAATTTCAAACTGTTTATACCAATAAACACCGCAACATTAATGTTCGCTATAAATACTGTTGCTGAGCACAGAGCACATTTATACGTCCTCCTCCGGCCTTTGGCGTAATGTTTACTCGTTTGTTGTCTGTCAGACACTCGGTTTGCTGGTTCCCAGACAAAGATGCCTTCCTCCTTTACCATAAATTATTGGGCATGCACTAAAACTCATAAGGTCAGCGAAAAATGAGGCAGGGGGAAGACAGCATGACAGCAGCCAGACAGGTTGTTTTCCACTGCTAAGCTTCTTTTTACTGTCGGCAAGTAAACAGACTTATTGGCGATCGCCTACCCATTACAGAGAAATGTCCTATCTGTAGATGTTTTTTCTTTCTGGTGAAAGATGCAATTAAGTGCATTTGCGGACCATTCACTCTGTTCAGCTCCAACTTTTCTGTATGTCCTGTTTTTGCTTCGCTTGCTCAGCAAACTCTGATGGTATATGAACAAATACGCACGATGACTAGATTACGATGTGATTGTGCACGATGCAGTAGATACACATGCAATCAATTTTGGGAAATAACTCGTAGCCATCATTAGGCGAGTGGTGGGTATCGCGAGCGTTTTAGTCCTCTTTGGGGATTTCACCAATTGACATTAATGAGCATTAACCTAACAATGGTTCCCACTCTCTCGTCTGCTCTGTGATGGCTCAATTGATCCGTTGGTCGTGTTTGAAGTGGTTGTGTTTACCCCGGAGCAGCATCATGTGTAAATAAGGAAAGCAAGGATTCTGCAAGGTTTTGTAGCTCCCTCGCAGCAGGAGGTGAAGGCGAACACACAATCATGAAAAGGTTTTTTTTTTTGGTTTTTTTTCTGAACGGATTTTCTCCGTGCAGCCATAATCTGCGGAGTGCAGTTCTCAGACAGGAGTCTGGCATTTTGTCTTGCTGAGATCCTTGTGTTTCCTCTCCGCTTTTTTTCGTTTATTTGTGAATGTTGTAGTGATTGCCCGTGCTGGTTGTAAAAAAAAAAAAGGTATAATGAAGGCGCCGTTACTGACACGAGGTCGATCCAGTCAGGTCCTGGGGCCCGGTGATAATTCGATTGGCTTGAGGAAAAGGTGAGCGCTTCTGTTTCGGAAGTGTGAGTGATCCATCAGCCTTGACTTGCTTGGAATCAAACTAGCAGTTGAGATGGAAATTGAATATGATGTACCACAACCGAGCAGTCACAGCTAGCCAGCGGTCCCTGTGGCATCAAATTAACACAGGGTGCAGAGCTAATCTTGGCTAGTGTGCCCTCCGGGGTCAAATGTTTTTTAACCTGCATGTCGACTGTCATTCTCGCTCATGGGAATTTGTCTGATTTGTGGAAATGAGTTTTAAATTCCAATCGAGCCTGACGCTTTAAATGCAAGCGGGAATTGTTTCTGTGTGCATGTTGGATTTTTGTTTTATTTTTCAATATGCCTGAAGGGGGATCACCTCACCTCCTAGGGATTTATGGCATGACACAAAGTGCAATCTTCAGGTTGCATTTGTAAACACAAATATGCTGCTAATTACCTGATAAGCTACTTTTTCTGTATGTTATATTAAACTCTTGACTCCAAAACTTTTTTTTTTCATTTCAGTTAGGTTGCTGATGTGATTAAGTAGGGAGTGAATGGCACTAACTTGTGCAGCAAGAACCCTGCTCAGAATTGTGGATTTTTTTTTCTTCCGTTTCTTAAGCAAAATGAGACTGTATTAAAATAAGGACTGTGGCTGCAAGTGGTCATCTGTTGCTGCGGCCTAGCTCCTAAAATGTTATGTTAAATAGGATTATCCTATTTACCTCTGTATTAATCAATGTGTCTTTCCACTCGCTTGCATACAGTATATTAAACCGAGCCTCCTTAGTGAAACATTAAGGGATTGTGGCACATTTAAAAATGAATTAAAATCATATCCATCTCCACCTGACTTACAGTGCTGAATGTGAGGGGACGTGAGCCACCAGATTTTTCTCCACTTTGTACTGCAGTGTGATTTAAAAAAAAATTAATCGTTTGTATCACATCAGTATAGAGGCTGGGGTAAAGTGCTGAGAACAGAGGTGGAAGTTGTAAGATAGAGGGGCGGTGGTGGCTCGGTGCACCATAGTTAGGACATTCTTGTCTCTACGTGCCTATTTACAAAGACACACCACCTACGGAGGAAGACAGGACATCTTTTTACCTCAGAAGTTTGAAGTTACAAAATAAAGCTGAGGAAATGCTGCCTCACAGTCTCTCATAGTTTTTTGCATGCAATATAAGCAAAACACAGTATAAAGTATGAATGTAAATGTTTGTGCTATAGTCTTAATTTATCTGCACTATGCATAGAAATCCCGTTTGTGTCCATTTCACTTAATCATGGCCACTCCAGCACTGTTGAAGTGCATGGAGGAGCCTTTGTTGACGTAGTCCTCTCCCAAACACCAAACTAACCATGTTTCATGGCGGCTGCAAGATGCACATCATCAGCACGGAGTTGGCAGCGCAGTGTATCGCGCTCTTTAATCTCAAATCAGCTCAGAGAATGCTTCAATTATTTAGGGGCTTTACGGTATAAGAGTGCCAGCCCGGGTGGATTAGAGTGCAAGCTGGAACAACACCGTTTGCACTCGGAATGGGGGATGAAGGGGCGCTATTTGATTGTGCCGTAGTGTTTTTGAAAGCTTCTTTGCATCGCGACGTGATTTGCATACATTTGTAAGCGAAGGAGACAAAATGCTGCAGCATTACCTGCAGCGAAATAAGTGAACTTTGCGCTTGCATTGCAGCTTCACCAACTCTGATTGTGTGGCCTGATTTAGTAAGAAGATGACATTGATGTTTACAGGTGGAAAACTGTGGTGGGCAGATGAGGAATCGGCACAGCTGGGAACGGTGACCAAGAGAGATGGACGGAACCTTGTGATTTTGAGGAACAAGACAAACGGGGTGGTCCATATGAAGGTGTATGACAGAGAGGGTCAGAAAGGTAAGCTGTCTCACGTGCAAATGCAAAATAATCTGATAAAGGCAAAGAAAGACGCACTCCACCCACCTGTACATATGGTTAACGTTTCACTGGTTGTGCACAACATTCAGGAAGAAACCCGTGCCAGATCAACAATGGAGGCTGCTCACAGCTGTGTTTCCCCACCTCTGAGAACACCCGCAGCTGCTCCTGCACTGTCGGCTACAACTTGCGTAGCGACCGCATGTCATGTGAGGGTGAGTTCCGCAAACACTCACTGTACAGCTGCCAATGTTTCTATCACCATTTTATATTCTATGACTCTTACTAAAACATATATCTATTCTTTGTGATAAACTTGTACACGGGTCAAAGGGCTTCCCTAATGTACCATGCTATAATACATGTGTTACGGGTATAATAGGTCATTTCCCATTCGTAGGTGTCGACTCATTTCTGATGTATTCCATCCACGAGGGAATCCGGGGAATCGCTCTCGACCCAAATGACAACAGTGAAGCCCTCATGGCCATCACGGGAACCCTGTTTGCCGTTGGAGTGGATTTTCACGCAGGTATGTCATATTGAAATGCACGCATTTTCACTGTCGAAGTCATCGATTGATATTGGTGTTTAAGACAGCAGATAATCATGCCTGATTAAATGAAGCTTCAAATCTGAAAGCTTCCATCTACAGTTATTTAGCAGGTGTGTAAATGTCTATCTTCTATGCTTTATCTGCAAAACAAAGCGGTTCCATACACTTGATGTAAAAAACAGCTGTTTTCTAGATGGAATAATCCCTCGTTTTAATAAAATTTTACGTCCGTTGTGTCAATTCTTTGAGCTGCCAATCTGACCAGTCAATATTGCCTTTTGAATCAAGCAATAAGGCAATCATTTTGCACAGTTTTGCTCTACCCGTGTGTGTGTGTGTGTGTCTGTGGGGTGAGTGCGTGTGTATTTAATTGATCGTGTGCTGTTTAAGTCTTTTTTAAAACACCATTTATTATATAGGAAAATTTTCCAGTGATTAGAAAGGCCATGTTGGCATTAACATGCCCCCCGAGGTGTGCGGTACATGGATCCCCTCAGGGCAAGCTGCTATGTTGTGAGCTTCAAAATGTGAAGTCATGGGAAAATTGATGATAGTTGACCTTATGTTGTCCACTTTCCTATTGTTTTTTTTTTAAATAATTTACTGTACACAATCGAGCAGGACATTTTCAATATATTGTTGGACCTCATGGTGTGAACTCATCTCATGTGCAGCGTTTCAAAAATTATATTAGAGAGAAATCATTTATGTAGCATCATCAGTGTTGGGCGTAACTACAGCACAAACCTTTTCTTTTATTGGCAACCTCAAAACAACAAGGATTTCCTGTATATACTGGGCCCTAACCTTTTGAATAATGGTCTCTGGGCCTGTGCAGTGCAGTGTAGATGGAAGAGTAATATGTTGACATAATAGGGGAACCTCAGCATGAATAAAATCTAACTATTTTCCTCACAAGCCTCTGGAACAATCCTAATATAAAGTAATTCCCAAGATATTGTATCAAATGAAGGCACCGCAACATGCATTGCAAAGTATGAACCCGATAGCTTGTGCTGCCATTTGTCACATCCCAGCTTATGATAAAAATGATAGATTTATTACACCGACAAACACTATGAATATACTATAGGCTGGTAATGTTCCATATATGCAATAGGTTGCCACTGATGCATGATAACAAACCCTGTGTAAAAGAAATTGCATATGCACAACTGAAACAACCTGCATTCATGTACTACTAATGATTTGCAGCAATTCTTTATAGAGAAAAAAAATAAAAATACTGTGAAAATACTGTTTGAGTAATTCCACATGTATGTTATCAGTTTCATGTGGCATCATAAAAAAATGCAGGTAGGAAAGGTAAAAAAGGTTGCTGAAATAGATTTCATAACCAACTGTAACCTGTGATCAGCAGATCTTTCATCACTAACCAGGAACTAATATTTACAGATTTGTATCTGATGAAGGGAGAAAACCAAACCAGGAAAGATGGCTTGGAAGACTCAACAACGTCTAGAGATCATCGACATTGTTTATATTGTGACATTGACATATAAACAATGTTTGTGACGACCACAAATTAAATTCCAGTCACCAGTCGGGGCGTCTCACCAGAAGATAAAACCAAAAGTATTTGCATTCAGGGGGTCAGAGGTTATTTTTTCTTCTGATCAGAGCCACTAACACTTTTAGGCAAGCATTCAAAATGTGTCAACCGCAGGGACACTGTTAGATACATAATGACCGACATTACTATCAATTAGCCACAAGGGGTGTAAGTGCCCTGTCTAAGTACTGTACTTTACTGGACCAAAGCTTTCAGTATAAACTTTCCATTTCAGAAAAAGACAAGAGTTCAAGAGGAGGTTAGGTTGCTAATGACACAAGTGGTATGAGTCCGTTCAAGAGAGCCTAAAATCGGATCGGTGTGACTTCACAGGGGAATAGCTAAATTTGATTTGTGGAAAAAGGAAACAAACCAAAAATTAGACGTTGCCAAAGTATGGACCAAGACTGCAGATCGTCCTCTCTTTTGTTACTTTGTGCAGGTGAACGTGCAAACGCATCACTAATCAAAAAGAAGAAGCCGCGGATAGCGTAATTTACATGTCATTACAGAAGCCGGGCTGCCAGAGCAGAACAGATGAAAGCCCCGCAGCTGTATTCTGTCACATGTGAGCAACGTGTTAAGTGTACAAAGGCAGCAGGAAAAAGAAAGTAGAAATGAACATATAACGCCCCCTAAACTCCTAACAACCTGTACAGAGCCAAACTGACGAGCATCCACAGAGAATGCGGTTGAAGGCAGCACCACAAATGAACAATTTAAAAATGCTTAAGTGATAGGGCCGTAAAATCAACACCATGTTTTGCATGAAGCAATATACTGCACTGTAAAATTTGGCTGGCGAGTCTTTCCCGCTCAGGCACTGTGTGTCAACACAGAGCCGCGGTGCAACTCCGTGGGTATTTTTTCACCATCACGCTTTAATAGTCCCACACAACATTTGGTGAAATGGGACGAGCTGTCATAAAATGTGGTTTCACGAGCTGCGCCGTTTGCGGCAGCTGCGTTCATCAACCTCTTTTCTCTTTCCTCATTAACTGCATTGTGCATCTCGCAGGAAACGACACTGTGTACTGGACAGACATGGGTCTGAACAGAATCTCCCGCGCCAAACGCGACCAGACCTGGAGGGAGGACATCATCACCACCGGCATCAGCCGGGTGGAAGGCATCGCTGTTGACTGGATCGCCGGTTAGTGCCGCGTGTCGATTACCGCAGATTATCGTGTTGGCATTGTCTGTTAGATTCCTCACTGTATTTGCACAGCCTCTAGCTACGACATTAGGAAGATGTGTTTTTAATTTTGTTGGCGAGAAAACAACAAAAAGTATAAGCCTTAGTGCCACACGCTGAAAAGTAATTTACAGCATGTGTGCAAAATTGGTTTTTGTATAAGTACATGATCAGATCTTTTTGCGTATCTTGTGCTGAGCTTGTCCTGTGGAGCAGTTACCCACTTCTGTATGTTTTACCCCTCACCGCTGCGTCTTCCTACCCAGGTAACCTGTACTGGACAGACCATGGTGTCAACCTGATAGAAATTTCCCGTCTGAATGGTGCATACCGCTCAGTGGTCATATCTGAAGGACTGGATCAGCCCAGGGCCATCGCTGTACATCCACAAAAGGGGTAGGAAATATTTTTGTGTTTTTGTTTTCACTATAACAATGCGCTATTTGCTGAAATCGGTAGCATCAACACACTATTCTTGTAGACAGCTGTGATTTTTAATGCATTTGCCTTAAGGAACTCTTGGAAATATAATGATGGCTGTTAAGTAAATACACAGATCTGTTTCAATGTGTTGGCAGTAATACAAACAGAGGGACTGCATTTGTTTGTGCATTTTTGGTCACTAACTTTCTTCATTCCTGTTCAAAGTATTTTGTTTTCTATCTGTTTTTGTATTCATAATTAAGTAATTTAATGTCATCTGAGATAATATAAGTTAATTGCCCCAGTATAAATCTTTGTCTTAGAGTTTTAAACCAAATATGAGGGAACATTGCAAAACGTTTTGAATTAAAAAGGGTGTATTGCCAAAGTAAATTGGAGGTTTCTTGATTTTATCATGTATATATTTTTCAAGTACACACTGTGTATGTGCCGGCTAGGTATCTCTTCTGGACTGAGTGGGGCCAGAACCCCTGCATTGGCCGCTCCCGCCTGGATGGCTCGGACCAGGTTACCTTGGTCAACACGGGCATCATGTGGCCCAATGGAATCTCCATAGACTACGAGGTGCAGTTGCACGCAGATGCGCGCACACACAAACACACACACACACACACACACACACACACACACACACACACACACACACACACACTCTAAGTCATTAACCTCATCCACCTCCGCTCCATTTCCCACATACGGCACCTTCTACATTTGTGGCTTAAATATGACTATGCCTAACTCATTCGGTGTTTTATATGCATTTTGAAATGACCCTGCAGGAAAACACATTATACTGGTGCGACGCCCGCACAGATAAGATCGAGAGGATCAACCTTGAGACAGGTGAAGGCCGTGAGATTGTTCTGTCAGTGGCCAACGTCGACCTCTTCTCAGTGGCTGTGTTCGGGCCTTACATCTACTGGTCTGACAGGTAATTTATTACTTTCTAAAATGCACACACATGCATTGGCCTGCAAAAGCTGCAGTACTGAAATCAAACCGTTCCCTTTACAGTTCTCATGTGAAAATAATAAGAGCCGCAGTTCCTTGTAGCGAATATGGAGGGTCACCACCTATTTTTGTAAATACACCAGCCCCAATTTTGTGTTACTGGCAACGGCAGATCCTTCCTCAACCATCTGTAAAATCAGGCACACAGTTAAATTTAACAATGCCTTATTTCCAGTCATTTTATTCATATTTACACACTCCTGCAGTTCTTTGGAACAGTGTTGTGAGCTCTCCGAAGCACAGGCAGACACATTTTGAACAACAGGGAAATAAATTGTTATTCGATAGATAATCACGTCTCCTTTGTTCATTGTGCATGTTTTTTAACATTTCTTGCATGACGAAACAATCAATCATCTAATTTTCTCCCCTTAACAATTTAGATGACAATGGAGAGACGCTGTTAGCTTTATTGCACTGTTATGCTCAGCAGCTCCAATTGCGTGTCGGGCCTGGCTGATTGCGGTCTTAGATTTTGCTTTACGTTTGTCAAATAAAATGTTCTCTTTGTGTCTATCTATCTTCACCATTACCCTGCCTCAGTGAGTCAGGGTGTCAAGTCAGACTGCAGTTTGCTCTCCCCTGAAAAGCAAACCACTTATTTTGCTGCCTTTTCTCCTCCTGTGTTGTTCAGAGCCCACTCCAATGGTTCAATCCGACGTGGCTTCAAGACTGACACCAGTGAGGTTGTGACAATGAGGAGTGGGTTAGGGGTCAATTTGAAGGATGTGACCGTCTTCAATAGAGGCCGAGAAAAAGGTAAAGCTTTCAGTTTTACCTTCTGATTGATTTATACTTAAGTTCTAATGTGTACTTACTTCAGGCAAGGCGTTCATGAAAAGCAATTAACACCAACAATTTAAAAATGAGAAAAGGAAACAGACAAGTAACTGACAATGTATTGGGTTTCAAAGGCACCAACCCCTGTGCCAGGAGTAACGGAGGCTGCCAGCAGCTGTGCTTCCACCTGGGCAGCGGTCGCCGGACCTGCTCCTGCGCCCACGGCCGCTTGGCGGAGGACGGCTTTGCCTGTGAACGCTATGAAGGTTATCTTCTCTACTCGGAAAGGACGATACTGAAAAGCATCCATCTCTCGGATGAGAACGACCTCAACTCGCCGGTCCAGCCTTTTGAAAATCCTACGTTTTTCAAGAATATCATAGCGCTGGCCTTCGACTACGGTCAGAAGACAGGCGGGACCAACCGCATCTTTTTCAGCGACGTCCACTTTGGAAATATCCAGATGATCAATGACGACTGGACTGGAAGATCTGTAATTGCAGAAAGTAAGTGAATGTTACACTCCCAAAGTGTTTTTAAAGTATGGTTCATCACAAGGTGTTGAAGGTACAGCCACATTTGTTATATGGTCTCTAGGTCTGGGAATTTTCGGCTGTGTTTTCAGTCATGGCTCTTGTTTGTGTTTAATGCTTTATACACCCATTGGGCCTGAGAATGGTTTAGCATAATGGCATAGAGCATTAATGCTGTGCACATCCAGTGTAGACGCTGACCCAAGACCGCAGCCTCTGCTGTCTTGCTGCTTCTGTTACACAAGGTTTGGACCAGGTGTAATTTTTTACTGCAGTCTCAAATATAGGACAACCTCATTGTATACAAATAGCATTAGTAGCATTTACCCTTTTCCTCTCCATTTTCCTGCCATTACTCCTTTTGAAAAGGCCATTTATTTATTTAATATGGCATAATACCAATGTTTCAAAGAGGCTGCTCACTTCCTGTCACAGGCTACACCATGGGTCCAGTTACCCCGTGTCTCCACTAAAGCTCAGTAAGTCATGTCTTGATAAGCATGACTGGATTCAAGTGAACAGCCAAAGCCTCTGTTCTGCTCGGCTGGCACCTTCTGCCGTTATGTGAAGGTTCCACCGGGAGCAGAGCTCAGCACCCTGCCGCCCCCTCCTCACACTGGGAGACTGGCGGAGTGTGATGATCCACTCGCACCCGTCCCCTCGAAAACCATCTCCCACATACCTTCTGCTTATGTATTTATCCTCTACAAATGAGCATTATTCAAAACCATCTGTCGAGATTTGTATGTGTCCTTCACACCCTGTGACGTATAAAACAAAGTGGCATAAACGGTTACAAACCAAGGGACCAGAGACAGATTGTACATTGCATACAACTGTGGTAGGAGACCATAACCATCCCTGTTTCCAATGAGCGTATTTGTTGTTGAGTGAAAGCAGCATGTCCTGCTGGTCTCTCTTACTTTTGATGGAAGCAACAACTTTGGGCTGCATCCCACCTTGTACTGTTTATAAAAGCAAGACTCTCTTCTCTTTTTTTTTCCCTGTAAAAGTTTTTGCCTGCATCTCGTCATTGAGGAAAGGTGAAGATGTTAATCATCCATATTTCCCTAATTAAACTCCATGTCCCCCATTAATTACCCCTTCGCCTGGCCAACAATTTGCGAGAAACTCCAAGCTGCCAGACAGCTTTTATTGCAAACTATTAATTAGTGATCGGCTGACTCAGGTAGTGTCTTAAATATTCTAGAGTATGGTTTATGGGTTTGTAGATGGGGGGAAGCCAAATTTGGTTGCGCTGGCCACATGCTCACCATTAAGATAAATTAATGGCCCTCATGGACGGAAGAAAAAGTGTGTGTGAAAGGGGGTTCGGCTCATGGTATTTTCCGAATGGACGCAGATGTTCTGTCAATACTAAGGCATTGTTTGAATTTATTTACCTGTTTTTCTCGTTATCAATGTCGGCCTTCTTCGGAGGAGAGGCTGAGGCGATTCTTTTGCCTTTCCTAGTGTCCAGATGTTATGAAAGATAATCTCCTGTTTTGTGAATTAATAAAAGAAAGGTATTTGCAGACGTAAGAGTCACATGACACATGAGCAAACACAAAGCCCTAACAAGGCCAATATCCTGTCTGGTGGACAAACTGTTATATCTGACAGCTCAGGGTCCAGTGGCTTTGCAAAGTGTGACTTAATTGAATTTTCATGAATGGGCTTGTGGGGGTTATATTGGCACTCTCTGTTCCACCACTACATGATGTTATTTTCTTTCTTTCTTTTTTTTCAAAATATATATATATATTGTTTTACCTATGACATTGCATCTTCAGAGTTATACTTTTGTAATATTGAAACAGTGAAGCCATGTCCAATATGTCATTCATGAAACCACAGTAAAACAAATGATAGAATGAGCGATAAAACATGAATATGGGCAGCGTTGCTGTCTGTGATCTCGCTCCAGAGGTTCCCACACTGTCAGTCACATCCTCGCATAAACCTGAGAGGCTGAAGTCTTTTTTTCCTACGCTGTGTTTGGAAATTGGTTGACAGTGAAAAACATTCCGTCGCTGAGTGACTTTTGCATCAACAAATACCCTTTTGTCCGGCGCAGTGAGGCATGAAGTTATTTCCCCTGTCAGTCACCAAAGAAACATGATCCCAATTTTAACGTAATTTGAGGCTGCCATCTGTTACAGACAAAGTCAGTATTTTGTACCTGCACTTCAGACATTTCTGTAGATTAGTGCCCCCGGATGTCAGTCGTGGATAACATTTAACATTCGGGATACACAACATGATATCAGTGAAGAACATGAACACATTGATTTCAGTTTGTCACCTATTTTATTTTAGCTTATTCTTCACGTGTTGGATTTACATTGTTGCAGTCATCATTTTTGACATTGGCCAATAAGAAATGTTCTTTTACAGTAGATTTCATGGTTGCACCTTCAGCTTTGGTCTAATGTCTCTCTGCGTTTTAGATGTAGGCTCAGTGGAGGGCCTCTCCTACCACCGGGCCTGGGACACTTTGTACTGGACCAGCTCCACTACCTCCACCATCACCAGACAGACTGTGGACCAGAACCGAGTCGGTGCCTTTAGCAGGCAGGCTGTGGTCACACTTTCGGAGGAAGACCATCCGCACGTCCTTGCCCTGGACGAGTGTCAGAAGTCAGTAACTCCTCTCTAAAGTCTCATTCACTCTCACATCACACACACTTATAAAATAATTGTGTCAGTCAGTTAGTCCAAAATGAGTTAAAAAAAAAAATGCCTGGACCTGAAGTTCAGCCTTTGACAGTGTGACTCAGGATAAATGGTCAGCTACTCTGTTTTATTACCACCAGGGTTCATACATAATATAGTTTGGCCTTGCTGTTCTTATGACACCATACAAGCACTACATAGCTTCTGAGCCCCATTATCCTCCTTAATGTCCTGCTAACCACCAAAAAAGGTTGTGAGTTTATTTAATGGTCCAGAAAAACAACAATAAAACATAACACCATTATGTATTCAAACGGCATCACAGAAGTCAGGCCTCCTCTCCCTCCCTAAGACACAAAGAAGCTTGTGCATACATTTCTCACAAGGAGGCTTGACTAATGCTATGCATTGCTCTCAGATTTCCCCATAAAGTCCTTAAATAAATTGTACTTAAAACCGAGGGTCACTGTCAGAATTTGAAGTAAAGGAAAAAAAAACTTGGCATTCCTGCTGTTTTAAAATCTCTGCACTGGCCTATTAGTTTTATGACTGATTTTAAGATCTTTGTACTTGTCTATAAATCTATTCATTGACTATATTGTTGATATGCTGCCAAGATATATCCCAGATAAAGCTTTCAAAACCACGTGCTGTCCATTGCTCACTGTGGAAAAAAAAAATGGAAGTGTCTCCCCCAGGATCTTAGGACAGAAACATCAAATGAGGCATTTAAGTTTTTTTTATTAGTTTTTTTATGCTTCTTTCTACTTTAAATCTACCTGACGGACATTTTATTATGAATCTGTGTTGCTAATTTAAAAAGAAAATGTTCTTCTATTTTGCATCGCAAGAAATAGTTAAGAATTAGGTAATGCCATTTTTTGATTTTCAACTTTTATTGTAGTGCATCTTTAGCTACAATCGATTCAGTGTTTGGAGCGATATTCTGAGATATCTTGAGGTAGACTGTTTTATAGTGATTTACACTTTAAGTGTAATGTGCCATAGACATTAAGCTCCACTCATTGTTATATATATATATATATATATATATATATATATACTGTATATATACTCCGATACAAAATTTTAGCAAAATGTGTTCATATATCAGCGATCCTGTTACACACAGTTCAGGTGATTATGTTACTGTGAGCATTCTGACAAGAGTGAGTATCTCGCTCCGTCTGTAAGACTAAACTAAATTAATTTCTTGACCTCAGACTATATCCTTGGTTTGCAATTTGGCACCATATCCATCCCACTCCAGTAACACTGTCTGATAATTAGAATTCAAGTGATTAATTAACAGTCCCTGGTTGTGACATCTGACCAGAATCCTTATTATCGCACTAGAGTGGACTTCCACGACTCCATTACAGTATGGACTAAGAGCCCCCGAGCCGGGAGGGGAAAGAAAAAACAATTTGAAAACTGCTCTTTTTTCCATGATGATAATACATCAGCTGTTGATGTACATCATGCACCATCCATCTTGCAAAATCCATATAAATAAAGATGTAAACATTTTAATTTATTTACTCAGCAGCTATGATCTGTTCTCATACTCACAGAGAAGAACACGAATAAAGGACCTCTATCTCGCAACTGGTGATGCTAATCGGTTTTATCCAGTGAAAACAGGAGCTACACTTTATCACTGATGAGCGCCTTCAGGGCTTATAAGGAGGAAAGCCAATGACAGGCCACAGGGATCTTGGCAGCTATGGGATGATGATGATAAGTGACTGACATGACATAACTCCAGCGATTTAATTTAGTGAATATTTTCCTATTTATTAGAGTATGTTTTGCCTGCACAGAAGAGAGTTCTCTCCCATGAATTGTAGTCCACAACTCCACATTAAGCTGAAGCCACATCCTGTTTCTTGAAAGTAAAAATAAGAAGAATAAAGCTGTGTTTTACTCAAATGTAAATAAATATGTGTTTGTTTTTTCCCCCCTTATACATTTTAGCATGATGTTTTGGACCAACTGGAATGAGCAGAGGCCCAGCATCATGAGATCCACTTTGTCTGGCAAGAGCATGAGGATTATAATCAGTTCTGACATTCTGACTCCCAACGGACTGACCATTGACCACAAAGCAGAGAAGCTGTACTTTTCAGACGGAAGCCTCGGCAAGATAGAGAGATGTGACTTTGATGGTTCCAGCAGATATGTAAGTACGGAAATAATGGCCACACAAGTGAAATATATCAACTTTGACTTCAATAGGTCTTTTGTAGTGGATTAGTTTCTTTCTTAGCTTTTTATTATTCATAACCATAATGCAAGATATGGATGTATTTGAATGTAAAGACTAAAATCTTTTTATGAAATTCCAATAAATGAAGGAATCTTTTTTTTTTTTTACGAAAGAGAATCCAGTGACTAACCAGGTGGAAACAGTTTTCCTCTTTTGTCTCCGAGGGATGGAGTTGTTTCATTACGGAGCATCTGAGAATCGAGGCACATATTCAAGGACAGAATGTCAAATGGATCTGCCCCTTTTCTCCTGAAATGAAACTGTTTTTTGTATCTCCCATTTAATCTCCCATCCCTATTGAGCTCCTGGAACATGATCCTCTATACAGCATACAGGATATGAAATACCCCTTGATGTTCTTTCGTATTTTTCATCTCTGGGGGTACAGATGGTTTCCTTAATCACACAAGTCAGTAAAGCAGTAAAGTAAACAGGCTCAGTTCGGAGGAAGGACTCAGGAGTTCTCATTTTGTCCATGAGAAGTTGCATACATAATGTATGGCACCCCACCTGGTTTATCTCCTCTCTATCCCAATGTGTGCAAAGGATTACAAGACAAGATAGTCTTTTTTTTTTTTTGGCTGCAGATTTCAGTTTTGCTTTAACATGGCCTCTGCAGCTCAGCTCCTTGGCCCATTTCAATTAGTTGCCCATATGTTTGCTGAGCCGGGTCACCAGGCTCAGAAAGTCTTCACCTCTGGGTCCCCACCTGCCCTCGCTGCAGTCAAATCCTGCTAATGAAGGCTTTGCGGTGAGACCGCTCTGGGTGCAGATTCTCCATTCCAATTAAAATGTGCGAATTCAACAGAGGTAGCTGATTGTCAACTTCAGCACTTCCCCAAACTGCAGTTGTGTGAATGTTAAGACAGCCCATCCACCGTGTACAAGATATTATTCTGCAGCTCAAGATGCCTTGTCACTTTAAAGTCTTCTGATTGTTTCATTTTCGTATTGAGTCACATGAATGTCAACGTGGATGGCGGAGAAGTGCCCTTGAGGGCGCAGCTACTCTTTGCCGCGGCGGTGCCATCACATGCTGCCAGCGTAGTTGGTGACAGAGAGGAATAAAAGCTGTGGCATGAGTCTCTCCCCTGTGCCATTTTCAGAGTGGAGACCCATGTCATTAATGATGGCAGGGTAGTGGAGTGCGTGAAAAGGGAAGATGTCAGCATGTTTAGCCAAGGAAACAGAGGGAATATAAATAGAAAGTTGTTGGCTGTTGAACACATCTGAATGTTGTCAAGTAGTAAAAAAGTAATAAGAATAAATGAAATACTGTATGTTCACACTTACCCAAAACATGAGTTGGGCACAAAAGTAATGTGTTTCTGGCTGTAAAGCTAATGCGTCCCAAATCTAATTTTGTATCAATATGTTCCATCCTACACCATCTGGCGTTTCCCGCACTTTCTCGCTCTATCTCTGTCTCCGTCTCTCACTTGCCTGATGGGCATTTGTTGCTTCCACACGCTGGGCTCCTTTAATCAACACCTGTCCTATTAATCCCGGTATGGCACAGGGCTAATGTGATGCCGCTTTTACAAGCCTGTCCCACTAATGGCTTAGACTACAGAGCTGCTGGAGGCCCTGATCCCCCCCGAAGCCCAGAGAGTCCCACAAGGAGGGATGTGATGGATTCCTGCCTCCCTGCCACTGCCACTGTCATTTACTCCTCCAACATCTGGGTTAAGCAGTCATGTGGGCGGCGGGGGTGATGTGTTGATTAATGAGTCAAAATATTATTCTTCACATTTATTCCCATGGGGTTGCACTTAAAATTCCGTCGACGCTTTCTAAAACCACATTCTTGAAGGGACCTTCACTTGGTTTTGTGGGTGGAAGTGAAAATACTGACAGTATGAAATGTGTGCATTCACATTGTGTAATAATAGACTAATTCACATAACCATAGGCCCGGAAAGCATAATAGAAAGCAATCTTAAAGTCAGTGCTCTGCTCTGCGATTTCAGGTCATAGTCAAATCAGGACCTGGAAACTTCTATGGGCTTGCCATATATGCAGATTTCATCTACTGGTCGGACTGGGCCCGCAGGTCTGTGCTGCGATCAAACAAATACACGGGCGGGGACACCAAGGTACTTCGAGCAGATATACCCCATCAACCAATGGGAATTATAGCTGTGGCCCGAGACACAAATAACTGTGAGTATTTACACACCTTGAAATCAGCTTCATTTAATGACTAATGGATGATGTGATGGGTCTGCAAATATTTGTGTATTATGTGTATGCAGATGCCTGGGTATTCATGTGTATGCGTATCGCCAATATTTTTTGTACATCCTTATTATTTGTTTAGTTTAGGACCGAATTAAATATGTAGCTGCCATTGCTGCAGTTTTGAGGTACTTGTACTCCGCTACATTTCAGAGGGAAATATTACACTTCTCGACCACTTTGATTTAACAGCTGATGATTTCACATGATGGATAATAGAACAAGCTTTCAAAATCGAAAAAAAGTTTCCAGCCTTTCGGCTTGTGACATTTTATTTACTTCAATACTCGAACTACATTTTGCTGCAAATACTTATGTACTTTTATTTTATGAAGGAATTGTTAATGAAGGACTTTAACATATAGTTGGGTATTTTCCCCAGTGCTTTTTCTATAAACATCTCATTCACTACTGGCTAAAACATTTTAGGAGTGAATTAAGTCAGACAGATTATGTCTCTTTTGGCAAGAGCCAATTATCAGAATCAACATTTGGCGTTTAAAAAAAAAATCTGATGACAGTATGTCAGCTTCTATTTTTGCTTTTGACAAGAACATTTCCTCACCGAGCATTTTGGCAAGTATGTTTCTTACACATTTGTGATGATGTGCTTTAAGGCAGTACATTCCCATGGTATTTACAGCTGGACAAAAAGCTTTTAAGATGTGTCAAAGTACTGCACATTTAAAATAATTACTTTTTGTAGAGAAAACTGAATGCAAAAACTATAAAAAATATATACCTATGATCAGTCAAGCCTGGTAAACAACATCAGACAATGCCAACTGGGTTCTACTTACTAAAAAAGAGATCTATGTTGTAGATGGAGTCTCCTAAGTGCCATATAAAGTTTAATTTTCAAGTAGGACAAAGGGAAGAGGGCTTCAGTGTGTCCCTCTGGCTTGACTCGGATGCCGAGAGCCACGCTGTCCCTCGTTTATCTCGTCATGGGAAATAATCACATCCTATGGGGAGCATGGGCATAGCTGGAAGTCTACGGCATGACCAGCAGCGGCGGATTTGATAATCAATTCATCGTTTTCGGTCTTTACGTCGTTAACCTCCTATTGCATTTTCCTTGTCATGAATATCCTGACTAAAATAATCATTCGATTGGTTTACCTGGGCTGCAGCGCAGGAACAATTTCTCATCTCATGAATATGATACTCATGGCTAGAGGCCCTGCAATAACCGAGGGTCTTCATTGGACATGTATTTCTCTGAACACTTACAAATGAGACTACATCTGTGTTTTTTTTCTCAGGACTGGTTTAGCACTTGGTTTTTCCATGGTTACATTTGGCCATAGGATCAGCATAATACATGCATCTCATAGAGCTACACACATCTTTTTGTTCAAATAGCACCACAGACAGAGGAATATCCAGTACCTGTCTGTAGCCAGTATTAGTGCAGGCCTTTAACAACCAAACTGTTTCAGTCACTGGTTGGCCACTATCAGATTAATACACACGCATACATGTGCATGTCTATCTATCTATCTATCTATCTTTGTATCTATGTATACGTACTGTATGTGTCATCCTGGAATTCCTCTACCAATAATTGTATTTGTGTTTCTCTTGTCCTTGTTAATATCTGAAATAACCATCGATATCATACACATCGCATCAAGACATTTCCATCCCAACTCCAAATAAATTTTACATGAGAAAAATCTATATCAACTATCTCATCCGTCAGCAGCAAAGATCAGCTATGGTGTCAGGCCCTCACATTCACAAAGAGCTCCTTTATACATTTACCAGCCATTTCAGGGGAAAACCCTTCAGATGATATGAGAAGAGACTAAAGTACGTGACAAATGTCCCTTGGGACGTTTCTTACGTCGGTTTAGAAAATCGCATTCCTTATAACTAAAATTAAATGTGGTCATAACTTACATGGGATATCAGCATTTTGAAAGTAACTTTCCAATAGATAGTTAAGTCTGATGCTAAATCCAGCAGTAAGGCAAGTAACAATGCTTTCTCAGAAGATAACTCAAGACATGTAATGAAAAAAACTCTTTCTTTTTTCTAAATAAAATTGAAAACTGCATCTTGGGAGACTGCTAACCAGGTCTCTTTGCTTGTGATTGAAGGTGAGCTGTCCCCGTGCCGACACCTGAACGGAGGCTGCGGTGACCTCTGTCTCCTCACCCCGTATGGGAGGGTCAACTGCACTTGTCGTGGAGAGCGCGTGCTGTTGGACAACAACAGATGCGTGTGTAAGTCATGAGATGCTTCTTCTGTAATAGGATTGAGGTCAACACTTCTACCCATCGAACATTCCCGGTACCAAGTATTGATTTATTATGGCAATTCTTATGGATATATTACTGTGAAAGTCACTTCCTACATGTAAACGCACACTGTAACCTGGCTTCTGTATACACTCAGGGTAAGATCTTTTCTTTGCCCTTCACACAAGCCATTTGACATCTTCCGGATTTATCCCTTTGTACATAACCACACGCGAACAGGAAAAACATTGACCAGCTGCTGTCGCTTCTTCTTTGGCTTAGCACTGAATTTATAATGATTCTAGGAGTCATAGTCAATACCGCTCAGGAAGATGCAGCAATAATGTAGTGCTACTTCAAGTTTAGGCAGCGAGCGGAAAACGCAGCTTAAAGCAGTGGGATGTTTGTCACAATTACTTGCCTGAAGTCAGAAGTGTAAAGCATTCCTAATTTGACACATTGCCGTTTGAATCTAAAATGCAATGTGAGGATATAGAACATAAGGTGGGTGGAGCTGTTCAAAAGAGAGAAGTTTGGCCTGACTAAACATGGCAAGTGACTCAGAAGAGCTGGATGGCAGCCTGGATGTCACGATAGAGGACAGCCGGCTCGATTTCCTCTCGTTGCAAGAGCAGGGAGAAGTTTCCGATTTTTAAATTGTAAAGCTGCAAGTAGGATGGAGGTTGTCAGAGTATGTGGAGGTATTTATTTTTAAAATGTTAATTTATGCCCAATAACTGAAATTTTAAAAAAATGTAAAATGTTGACATTAATTATTAAGCTGGTACACTACTGTAGATCAAACTGGAATTAGCTAACAATAAAGTATCACAACACACTAGGTAAAGAGTAACAGTGTGAGTAAATGCATACAGGAATTTCCAAATGCTGACACAAAAGTGGGTTGCTGGAGTAAAAATGTGGATATACTACGCGTTGAAATATGTGAGTTTGTTCAATGTAAGCTGAGCTGTTCAATGTTGACAGTCGTGGCTCGTCGCCATTAATTCATCATCGTCTCCTTCTGCAGCAGAAAATTCCTCCTGCAACATCCACACTCAATTCGAGTGTGGGAATGGAGAGTGCATTAACTACCAGCAGACCTGTGATGGAATAGCCCACTGCAAAGATAAATCAGATGAGAAGATGCAATACTGTGGTAAGAAACATGTCTGAAGTATATACACATACTGTACAAATGCAGAGTCTAAAAACCGTGCCTATTGATTGCTGTCTGCCTCGTCTGAACATTTCTGGTCTAAGTATTTGCTCATTTCTGACACATTTACCCAATTCAATTTTTTTCCAGACAACAGGAGCTGTCGGAAGGGTTTCCGGCCCTGCTACAACCAACGATGTGTGGCCAACAGTCGTTTCTGTGACGGGATCGATGACTGTGGGGATAACTCAGACGAAGCCTTCTGTGGCAGTGAGTCACAGCCGTTTGATCTCCTGTTCAATCCGCTCCTGCCTCTGAGGGCAGGATACAGCCACACTAATGCTCATATTAATACAGCACGGTGGGCTGCATGCTGTGCTAAGCCTTCACCGTCTAATGAGCACCAACATCACAAAGAGCGCACAAATTCAAAGACGGTCCCAACCTCCACCTTAAAGAGTCGCTTCTGAGGGGCTGCAAATTACAGATTTTGTTTTGACCTTAATGATGAAATAATCTAGACAAAAGTACAGTTGCGTATATTTCCACTCTGTAATTGGTAAAATATGAAGGATCTTACCAAAGATATTGGTGGAGACGGTGGTGGTCTGATAATTAATATGTCCAAATCAGCACACAGGATTTCGGAAGGAGTTTCTAATCCGGTGTCATATTCAGCCTTGCATTTTCTTTTTTTCTATTATCGTTGGGACATTTAATTATACTTTTATGTAATTCACTGATAGTAAAATGCCAAGAGGTGAAATGACCAGAACAATTGTGCAGTCGTTAGTGGATGAACAACAGAACCGGGAAGCCCCCTCTTGCATATTTAGCGTGAATTGCTCTTGTGCAGCACCAAGAGGGTCATGGCAGTCGAGCAATTTTGAAACAACACTGGCAGTCCAACTGCACAGATACTGCAACTCATCACAGACCTGTTTCCCCTGCTGCAACCTGGTGCTAATTTTCACCACCTCCAGAAAGAGGCGCTGCGTTGTGTTGTGTGAGCTGTACCTGTGAACTGTGCCTGCGTGCTGCTTCTGTTCTGTTATCTTTTTGAAATGCAAATTTTTCTCCCCAAGATGTCACGTGCGGCTCTTCGGAATCATCGTGCAAAGACGGGAGCTGTGTAGCCAGCACAGCCTGGTGTAACCAGGTCATTGACTGTGCCGATGCCTCGGACGAAAAAAACTGCAGTAAGTTCTTTCTGCCTTACCTGTGCATTTCAGTTACAGCGAAAATGTAAACGTAAATCTGCAGCGCTATCGAATCAGTCGGATCCAGCACCTCAGATCAGCGCTTGTCACAGTGAATGCTGACACCCTCACTCTTACCTCCGCCATCACGGCCATTGTACAAAGACAATTATTGTGCTGCTCTGTTTTTATATTCAGACCACACCGACTGCTCTCACTTTTACAAGCTGGGGGTGAAAGAAAAAGATTTCATCAGCTGCAACTCCACCTCGCTGTGCATCCACCCCTCATGGATCTGTGATGGTGCAAACGACTGCGGCGACTACATCGATGAGACCAACTGTCAGGGTGGGCACCCGGCGCGCGCACACACACACACACACACACACACACACACACACACACACACACACGCACACACGCATGCACACAACGATAATCTGCCTGTTCATTCAGAAGCAGATCAAGTTAGCCAGCTTCAATTAGAAAAGACTTAAGATAGATCTCATTTTGAGAGATGATTATGACAGTGGAATGAGAGATTCTGAGAGCTTAGTGTGATATAATGACCTCAATCATCACTAATGCCTGGAGGACTGACTTGGTTTTGTTGCTCATCCCAGTTTCCCATGGACAGAAGTGCGAGGAAGGCCACTTTGCTTGTCCGAGTGGGAACTGCATCTCCAGCGTGTGGCTGTGCGACGGCCAGAAAGACTGTGAAGACGGGGCAGACGAATTCCAGTGTGGTAAGCCAACAAATCCTAACTCACATGGAAGAGCTTCTAATCTACACAATTAACTGAAATGATGTTTTATTTTTTTAACTGGTAGAAACTGATGTGTTTGGTTCATCGCAACAAAACTGGTGGTGGTGGGAAACAAGAAGTAATTTGTTTTGAATGCATTTGTCATTTGAATAGATTCAGGCCTGCAACAAATATTACATGCAGTATGTATGGAGAAGACGGAAGCACGAAAGATGGTTGTTTATCGTGCTCCTCCTAATGTTCATTTGAGATTTCTTAAGTACGTGTCGCTGAATTCCGAGTGAGGCTGTTGAGGGCACGGGTTTTTTCTCCTTTGCTCTTTGAATTAAAATATGCAGCTCTTCCAGTGTAAAAATTAATTAATGGCGCCGTCACCGAAAAGGTTATGTTGAAGACGGAAATGTGGATCCGATGGAAAGCATTGACATATGAAAGGATTACATTGCAGTGCCACTCCTCTTCCCCTCACTCCACTTCCCTCACCAGAGGCAGCGAGAGCATTCCTTCCTTTGCTTTGATCCATGCTAATGTATGCAGAACCTACCATGACAAAGTCAAGACCCCTGCAATTAAATAGGAGGCACCTAATTAAGTCATGGTAGGGATTAATATAATTTGTCCTCAAAACAAACAACTCCCTCACACACCAGTTCACAGGTCATTACTTTTGCCATCAAAGCAAAATTGACTGATTGCTTTAATTTAGGTGGTCAGAGTATCTGCACAGCTTCATCACCGTCACACACATGCACAAGGCAATTTGATCTGATGAAGTCGTCCATACACACTGTCAAGACAGCCTGTATTTAAGCTGTTAGTCCGCCGCATTGTCTGGTCCATAGGCTGTGTGGTCTAACAACTTCCGATGTAAAACGTTAGTGCTGTCATCTGCATGCACAACTGGAAGTGAAAATTAAATGCGTTCCCTGTGAGTTAACAGATGTTTTATTTCAAGTTGCATTCATCGGCACCAAACACATCATTCCTCTCACACACTTACCGAGTGGCGCACTCACACACGCACTTGAAATACTTTATGTTTAGGATCTGTGCTGCATCTTCCTTCTCCTTGCCTTTTTTATTAGCCACATCACTAGCAATGTCAGACAGTCGCTCTACTAATTTGGGGCATGCTGAAACAGCTACCGGACAGATCAAGATGAAATCTGGTACACAGTTTTTGTCCTGTATAGAGGATGGAGTGTTCTTTTAATCCGGAATCAGAATCTGCTTTATTGGCCAAGCATGTGTAAACACGCATGGAATATGACTGTGGTTTGCTGTGCTCTCGCAGTGAACTTAAACAGAATAGACTTACACAAAAAAACAAGGACGACAGAGCTGAACAGCCATAAACATTTAGTCACGTTTCACTTTCTGTATCCAGCAAAATATAAAGAAAAATAGAAATAAAAAAAATACCTGCAAAACTACAGACATTCCTATGTGTAAAATACAGTTGCACTTGATAATATGCTGTGTATGATTCATTTAGCCTTTGAACCATCACAAGACCCCAGTAGTTCAGGACTGAAATCACAGAATAATATCAAAATAGATCAAATGGATTGTGACCATAGAACGTATGTCTTTGCCTTTGACTAAGATGTTGCAGATCTCTAATTTGCCTGGTTCGCACTTCCTGTATAATCCTGCAGCGCTTCTGTTTACATATCAGATACAACAGCGAGAGAAACACTCCAGTTTTCTTTTCTTTTTTCCTGCTCTTACAGTCATGAATTATTTTATAAATTTTCCATGAAGGCTGTTAGAGAGATGCATAACCATTTCCATCATTTTATCTAAAAATGTCATTTGTGCCTGTGTGAAACGATAACACCCCATGCTTCAAATGTGCTTATATCAGAACTGGTATGAATTATGCCTCAGTTCTTTGAGATGTTCTGAATAGTTTTTCAGGACAAATAGACAATATTCCCATTCCCCCTAGTTAATTATCATATAAAAAGCTCCCGCCACTGATAATCTGACTGCAGAGGGAAAGTGGTTTGAGTAAAATGTCATTACATTTTTTAAAATTTCATATTCCACATCCGATTAGACGAAAGAGTCATTTGTCACCTCACAATGCGCACTGAGCTTTTCTACTATGTGAAACACCATTGAAAATGAGTCATGAAAGGCTCTTTGATACATGTAATGCGCTGTAGACCTGCAATTCTGCTATACACTGGAAGCAGCTGTTCACATTTGAAGTGCAAATCTGTAATTGCGTGTGTGTGTGTGTGTGTGTGTGTGTGTGTGTGTGTGTGTGTGTGTGTGTGTGTGTGTGTGTGTGTGTGTGTGTGTGTGTGTGTGTGTGTGTGTGTGTGTGTGTGTGTGTGTGTGTGTGTGTGTGTGTGGATAATCATGATTTCCAGATTTAGCCATTTTATGTTTATCTCTTCCTTATCTTACATCATTGTATCAGCGCTCGTGAAGCCCATGTGATGTACAAAGTATGACAGGGAGGGAAGCGACGCGGTGCGAGAGGCACCCCCCACCCTCTGTGGGATCCATAATTCCTTGCAATGTGGTCTGACCTGGAGCGCACATTCTCCCTTCCTTCTCTCAATGCTCATCAAAGCTCTGGCAGACTCTGCCAGGCCTGACATCTGAGAGGAAGAGACCACAGGACAACTCTCTGGGGAGAGTGGGTGGCTCAGTGGCAAAAACTCAGCACAGATTATGCATCCGCATTTTTCACAATGGCTTTAACACAGGGATCGACAGAGTGCTCTTCAATTGACATCCAGCTGTTTCCTATCACTCCTGGAACCTTACCTCCTTCTTTTTTGAATAGCAGGAATTTAATCTTTAATAACTGTAACTGGGAGTATTCATCAAAATGCCTCCTTTTGTGAACTAAATGAAGAAAAAAGAAACCATAATCCCTTGTCCGGCAGCGATACTCACGCGGTGCCGCTGAGCAGAAAAACTACAGAGAAAAAAAAAAGCAAGCCGCTGGGGCAGATAGGCGGCACTTCTATATGGTGTGCTGCTTTTGTTGTTGTATCTTTCTCCCGTTGTTTGATTTATGGAATTGAAATTTCCCTGCCCTCTGCAGATTCGTCATGTTTGTGGAACCAGTTTGCCTGCTCGAAGAACAAGTGCATTGCCAAACAATGGCTGTGTGACGGAGAGAACGACTGTGAGGACGGCCTGGATGAAAGCGTGCAGATCTGCGGTAAGTGCCCTTTCAGATGCCACGAGGATTCTACTGTCGGCATTAAAAGGTCACATCCTCTACGTGACGTGTGACAGATCCATGTGTTCCTCGAGCAGAGCTGGAAATTAATGAAAAGAGATGAAACAATCTTAATGAGACAACAAAGGAGACTGCAGGCATTTCTGAAGACGAGTGGGCACTGAGGCAAATAGAATTTTCATCACCGAGACCCAAGAGGCACAGCTATTTCAATTGGCAAATGAGATGTGTGTGTAATGAATACTACAATAAAACAAAAAGACTCCCAACTACAATGAGGAGACACGAATTGTTGTGAACATTGCTAGTATAATTGGATTGTAATGGAGTGTCAAGGAAATATTAATCGAATGGCCCAAAGGTTTCTGAAGCACAATTCTAGTCAAAAACAAGGTGTGTGTGTTTGCTGTACATGCCCAACTGAACTACTGTATTTACCTTTGTTTCCCAGTGCAGAGATTTTTTTCTTCTTCTTCCGCTTTGTCCTAAGATAAAGGAGAGTGCTGCTGACTTAGAGAACTCAAGTTAATAGCTGTTAATGGTGCAGCTGCTACGTGTTCGACGTGCACAAGGGGAACCGCTGCATTATGGAAATTAGAGTTTTGTCGGGATCACAAAGGGGACATACATTCAAAAACTATAACCAAAGCTTGTATTCTGAATTCTAATATATATTGAGAGTTGGGAAGCAGCGCTCTGATTATCTGAATTAAATGGTGAATGTTCACTGACGGGAAGGTGCCATCCTAACAAACCAAAATGCACCTATTTCCGTCCAGTCTCCTTTCTACCTTTGTTTCCCCACTCTGTGTTACATTTGACCCATTGCATTCTTTGGCTTTTGAAAGTAGAGCATGTGGTCCTGTTTCCTCTCAGGCTCAGTGACATGTGCTCCAGGGCTGTTCAGCTGCCCTGGGTCGTACGCCTGTGTTCCGAAACGCTGGCTCTGTGATGGCGAGAGGGACTGCCCTGATGGGAGTGATGAACTCTCGGCAGCTGGCTGTGGTAAACCGCGTCTTCTAGCTCGAAAACCTTGAAATAGCTCATTGCAATTATAAAACTTAATGTAATAGTAAAGAATTCATTGCGTGTTGTTTACACATTATTGTCCTTGTATAACTTTTAGACTACATTGCATTAAATAATAGCACACAGATAATCACAGATAACCTAATAAACAGCTGCTGTTAAATGTATGGGGGGAAGTGCAAAAAAGTACCACATGATAGGACCTTTTTGCACAATGTTAGCCTTCTCTATGACGATTAGCACAAG
Source organism: Scophthalmus maximus (assembly GCF_022379125.1). Taxonomy (NCBI): domain Eukaryota; kingdom Metazoa; phylum Chordata; class Actinopteri; order Pleuronectiformes; family Scophthalmidae; genus Scophthalmus; species Scophthalmus maximus. The sequence goes on along the minus strand of NC_061528.1, from coordinate 15,720,602 downwards.
GTTTTTTTAGAAAAAAAAATGTTTATCCATTGATTAGCACTTTTTCTTCATGCATTAGCACCCAACAACACATGTGATGACAGCTCATTCCGCTGCCGCAACAAGGCGTGCATCCCCCAGCGATTCGTCTGCGACCATGATGACGACTGTGGAGATGGATCCGATGAGTCAGTGGAATGTGGCAAGTCGATTCTTTCTCACTCTTTTCCTCCTGATATTCACCAGTGTTATATGAATATGCCCTAATTGAAAGGTGCAATAGGCACGTTAAAACATTTTTAAAAAAATAAAATGATAGTATTGTGATAATTGGACTTTTTCTTACTTAGGATTTGTCTTTGATTTTAAATGCAGGTGGTACAGGTTGTAGGGTGGGTGACTCACTAATCAATCACTTAATGTACGCAGATGATCTGGTCATTTTTAGCCCATATAGTGCTGGTTTCCAACAGCTTATGAGAACATGCACATAGTATGGTGCTGATTTTTGATATAAAATACAATGCTAAAAAGAGTAAGATTATGATTATCAGAAGTAGAGAAGACAAACAGTCATCCTTCCCTGGCTTCTATCTGTCTGGCACTACACTTGGGGTGTGCAGTGAGATTACATATTTTGGCCATATTATTGCAAATCTCCTGTCTGATGACAAGGATATCTATAGGCAGCGTCGGAAGCTGTATGCTCAAGCGAACATGCTGTGTCATTAGTTTAGCATCTGCTCTGTATCTGTGAAGATCTCACTCTTTAGAGCGTATTGTGCACCTTTTTATACTGCCGACCTGTGGTGTCGTTATAAGCAAGGCAGCATTAGAAAACTCATAGTGGCTTACAATGACAGCATGAGGCTGCTGCTGAGAGCTCCAAGAATCTCCAGTGCAAGCTATATGTTTGTCAGTGTCGGGGGAACCTACCTGCTCTGCTGTTTTACGTAACTTGATGTATAGATTTATGTGATTATAGATTTGTGTTTATGAGTCAGAAAACGACTTAATAGCTGTTTTGGATAACCCTGTACGCAATTCTGTCAGATTTTCTTCCCGACTGTGGAACCATAGGCGAACATGTCTGTATGTTAGACACTGAACACTGTGGTAGGCTTTGTTTTTTGGTATTTTTTTTTTTATGTTTTATATTTTGTGTTTTTATTGTGATATGGATCCCCTTTGGTCTGAAATAAAGAAATATAGTATGTCATTTGAACATGGAATCCTTCCTTCAGAAAACAGGGGCTCCATGTTGGTGTACTGGGCATTAAAAATAATTAATTGTTGTTTGACTCGTCAGTGAAATGAGACCCATTGAAATGAAATGAGGAATGAGAAAGACAAATATTATTGCACACCAACAATTTAAGTGAAGATAATTCAGATTTGTCATGGAACTGGAGTCCCTCCCTTCTATTTAAGCATATTGCCACAGTGAGGTAAAGAAACCTGTACGTGGCCACTTTGTCCTTGCAAAACTAATTATAAGCATGTGTGTGTGGGATATGATGACATCTAGCTGCCTGAGGTTGTATAATATATAGTATTATAGTACTTAATAAGGTTCCACCCAAGATGTCTGTGTAACTGCCAAGTCAAGTGTAGCTTGATAAAAAAAAAAACATCTATCTCTCTGTCTTCAGTCTATCGCTCCTGTGGATCTGAGGAATTCCGCTGCAGGGACGGTCGCTGTCTTCTCAGCTCTCAGTGGGAGTGTGACGGCCACGCCGACTGTCCCGACCACTCTGACGAGCTGCCTCTGAACCTCAAATGTCTGGCTGCAGGTAAGGCTGCTGTTTGGCTCTCAGCTGGAATCTCTTCATCAGTGTCACGAGCAGCAGCCCTCGCCCAGGAAACTGGTGGAGACATATGGCGGGAACAAAAGGTGTGACAACGAGGGGAGCCTTCCTGGAAAAAAAGGATCAATCTGTCAAGATCCACTGTCAGGCCGAAAATATTCCCCAATTTAGTTTGAGGAACTATAGGATGGTTGCGCCAGTGAAAGTCCTGTCTTGCTCTTTCCAGGTAGTTTGTGCAATGGCTCGTTCTTCATGTGCTCCAATGGACGCTGCATCTCTGAGGGCAATCTCTGTGATGGGCGCGACGATTGTGGAGACAAGTCGGATGAGAGGAACTGCAATGTGAACGAATGCCTGAATCGCAGAGTCAGCGGGTGCACACAGGACTGCCAAGATCTCACTGTGGGATACAAGGTAAGTGGCCAGTGGTCACGGTTCAGGCGCTTGAAAGTGCATACTTCCTCACACTTGTTTGCTGGCTACAGTTAAGTGCATAAAGCCTAACTCCTCAGGCTAAAGGTTCAACCAAGCTAGCGTTAAGGTTCAGATGGAAAGTTAACTGTAGAAATATTTTGATATCGGATAAGCCATTCTCTGTGGTGCTAATCCAGTTATCCCATTACACAGTGAATGTTCATTTATAAATATGAGGGAGATATGTGACCTACTTCAAACGGTGTGACTTTCATCGATACTGTATATGTGTTTGTATATAAAGAAAAACTATTAGCCACACCATTAAAACTGGTAACAGTTTGGCAAGAGATTGGTGTTTTTGACGACAGGGTGAGATTTTTATTCAAAGTCTTTACTGACCTACAGTTCTCAGCGCTAACATAATTTCCAAATCAGTGGCAGATAAAATGTGGAGCCTATATTAGCAATAACATGGACATGAATGATTAACGACTAATAATGAATCAGGCCTCACTCCTCACATCATTAAATAGATAAAGATGGGTGGGAGCATACGTACATTGTGTCTCTCCCTTTTTTTGAATAACCTTGAACACTGTAAGGGGAATTTAATGATATGCCAGCAAACGCCCGAGCTCCCTGACTGTGCCGGGCGATTGTGGCATGTGATCTTATGGTTGAATCCAGGTCAAGGCCACATCTGCTGGAGTGCCCTGTTGGCCGTTCCCTTTGTCAAGCTGTGGTAGTTTTCGCCTTCATCCCTGTTTTTTTTTTACTCTCCCATTCTTCCATACAATGGTGGTCAGTGCATCAGAAAACTGTCTGAAAGCTTAAAGTGTCAGAAAACCCCCTCTTTCCTGTCATGGAGGGGGCAGATGGGGAGCACATCAATGCAGACCCCTAGCTCAGGGAGACCAGTGGAAAGGCCCTCAAGGTTATAATGTTGGATAAAAAAGGGGATTTGCACTGGGTCCAGGGCAGCTGATACAAGCACTTTTTTTGTGTGTGTGTGTGGGGGGGGGGGGGGGCTGGTCACTGAAGTGCAATGGGATTTTTGAGCCATGATACAGTCTATGTGTAGCACAGCTTTGACAACAAACAATTCTAGAAAGAAACAACTGGAATGCTCAGTGTTTTAAACAATGTGTCATTCAACAAGAATCAATGCCAAGTTTTAAAAGCAAAACTGATTTCTTTTTTGTATGTTTATAATCAGTGTAAATGCTGGCCTGGTTTCCACCTGAAGGATGATGGGAAGACTTGTGTGGATACTGATGAATGCTCCACTACCCTCCCCTGTAGCCAGCGCTGCATCAACACTTACGGCTCCTTCAAGTGCCTCTGTGTGGATGGCTATGAAGCCTTGGAGCGCAGTCCCAATAAGTGCAAGGCTCTGTCAGGTCAGACAGATTTTTTTTTCTTCTTTTATTTAAGCCTCAATGTGCAGAATTTCAAGTCTCATTTGTCCTCTAATGCTGCACATTCCTCATTTCAGCTGAAGAGCCTTTTCTCATTATGGCGGACCACCATGAGATCCGGAAGCTGAGCGTGGATGGCTCGAATTACACCATCTTGAAACAGGTAGGTGATACCTGCATTATTGCGAACAGTGTCTGCAGTCAAACATTCATTGGCTATTCAATCAGGTAGCTCATCATTGTTAGATAGAAATGCTGCACCAAGAGGCACCAACTGCTCGACAGTTACCACCCTGTCCTTTTTTGGTGTATAATCTTTAACCTCCCCTGCCTCTTGTACCCAGTCTGCCAGCTGTAGAGTATAGGGAGAAAGTATGTGTTTAAATTACTTATTACCCAAATTTTAGTGGTAATGTGATTATGCTCACCTGCTAAATGTATGGAGGAAATACATGTAGACAGAAGATAAGATAGCATCAAAGGATAATTGTTACCACAGATAAATTATAAATGGATTGGATTGCATTAAAGAAATGATGGACAATCTTCTTAAGCAAGACTGTTTTCTTCCAAAGTCCAAGGATAAAATTAACATTATAATATTGGAGCAAAATTGTTCTTCATGTTTGGAAAAAAATGTACCTTTGAAACGCAGTCTGCCAAAAATCAATCATGTTCCAGTCTTTAGTTCTTTCTTTCTTTCTAAATTCATTAGTAGTGCCATCAAACCTGAAAATGGTGCACAAGGCTCTATACAGTATTGTCCTGTTTAACTGAGATATGTAATGCTCATCATGATTTCCCAACCCCTCACCATATGGGCAGAGGGAAATTGCCATTCTGACTGGCAAAGATCAAAATCACCCCATTGTGGACCCCATGGAAAAGCTATTTCAATCATTCCAGGGTCTCATCACAGATACTCTGGGCAACGCTCGAATCTGACTGCTGATTAACATAAATGGTTGGCTGTGATTTACTGTAAATCAGCCGATGGGTATCCTACGGTCTCCTCTTATGGTCATATTAACCTCTTTACATTCTCTGCTGTCTGTACTTAGTTCTCAGTCGCTACCCACCGCGTTTTAGCAGCAACTGACCTCGAATCACCTCACCACTCCGTTACTGTACCTGCCCTGTTGAGATTGTACGTTCGTGACATTATGTGGATTTCAACTGAGCTAAAGCTTTTTATTTTGTGCTGTTAGCATAAATTTGTCCTCCCACCACAAACACTCAGTGACTCACAATATTGTATCACTCCAATGCATTTTAAAAACCCATTCTGCCATTTTTTTAGTGCGGCTCTATGCATGTTCTCCAGCATAGTGAAGTGTGCCTGATTAGAGCTGATACTTCGGTCTCTGGCTCTTATAGGAGCATGATTACCACATTTAGTGGATCCCTTAATTTGTAAATTTGGTTTAGTGTCATATAATTAGTAGTTATGTTGAGAAATGACTTGATGCCAAAGTTCTACGTGGCTTTTGATTCATTTAGTAGCCGGCATGTTTCTGGTTAGTTTGGGAAAAACATACAGTGGTTCTGGATCAAAGCGGCACGCAGGTTTTATCTGTGCAGCTGATGTTTGTGGTGGGGAACAGTTCCCCCAGGACACTTTGGCGCCTGTCTGCGAGGGTGTTGATGATCTGATGAAGACGTCTCATTTTGTCTGTCAGATTATCTGACACCCTTTCTCGGCGCCCGCAGTGTCAGACAGCGGGGTGGGGGGCACTCGTTTGGTGAGCAGCTCCCTCTGACTGACAGTGGGGTCCTGTGAGCATGACAGTGAGGGGAAGTACCTCCCTCCTCACTGCTTTGATAGAGCCTTGACTTGCTCTTCACTGGCTCTTCAAGTGCCTTGTATGTTGCGAAGCTGTGGGGAAACCATCTAAATCAATATTGCGCGTGGAGTAAATATCACACAGCAGGATTCTGTAGAAGTTGAGCTTGTTTTTATATTTCTCATCTCGCTGGTATGCCCACTCGTAGGTATTCCATATGAGCTGAATTTAACCTCAATCATCTGTCTGTCCGATAACAGTGACTGTGTTGTGCGGGTTAAACATTTTCTTCTAAAGTGTACAAATATCATTTTCATTTAATTTGCTTCGTGAATATGCTGTAAAGAGGGAAATTGACAAGTGATTTGAACACCCGTTTATGCTTCAGACCCACGTGTTAACATAACACTAGGATTAATGCAGTGTGGGTACACCTTATTGCCAGTGAAAGCATCTTGCACTTATTTTTCGTCCTCACAGGGAACTCGAGATCCAATTTTCATCAAAACCAAAAATGACGCTGTCTCTCTCCTTTGTATCCTTAGGGCCTCAACAACATCATTCACATTGACTTTGACTACAAGAAGGAATTTATTTATTGGGTGGACTCAACCAGGCCAAGTGGTCGGAAAATCAACAGAATGCGCCTCAATGGGAGTGACCTCAAGGTACCACACAATTTATTTTCTCTGTCTCTTTGCCATATGACACCAAAGTCCAGTTCATTTGTACTCTCCAGTTTGTATTGATTGATTATTCAATCTGCCCTCCATCAATCTCCTGTTTTTTTTCTTTTACCAATTCATTTTAATTATGATGATGACATTATTTTGACACTTTTTCTATTCTGAAGATATATAATTTATGTGAGACTGAAAAGTACACTATTTAAGTGGCTCGTTATCACCGTTCAGCCGATGATGGATGCCCTTTATCGTTTTAGACGCAACATAATGGATTTTTCTGTCGACAGCCAACATCCTGTTAGCTTGACACCAATGAACGTGCGTTAGAGGTAATGGTAATATCACCAATGGTGTTCAAATCTAATAAGCATAATGATACAACGGTGCATCAAGATTTGTCTGGGTCAGGGTTTAGAGCCGAGACACTGGGGACACTGGGACTTCAGCAGAACACCTGATGGGTCTTCATCCTGCGACTCATTAGCATTGGTGTATGGGGGCATTAAGCTCATTCAGCTCAATTACTTCCACAGTCTCTCTTTGAGCAAATGCCACAGCTTAGCAAGAGGACAAAATGTCTGAGACACAGATCGGGTAGCTTCTCACATCGGGTTAATTCAGAGTAAATGACACACTATGTGCTATTAGTGTCGCCATAATGGGAAGAAAAGATTGGTGAGCGAAGAGTTTTGGTTTTTTTTTGTTCTACCAAAACAAGATTTTAAGATTTTCATTTGACCAAGACAGAGATTAATCGAGTGAAATGGTTCCATTAAACTAACATAGGTATATCTTAGATTTGGGGCTTTTATTTTCTTTGTTTAATCTATGAGACTGCTGCACTGAAATTTGAAACATTAAAGCAGTGTGCAGTTACAATTTTTGTTAGACAATCAGTGGTGTTACAGTGGATGTATATGTATAATAGCTGATCACATTTATTGGTTTTATCCCATGAAGTGAGATGTAGCGTAGGTATCCTAACCCTAACTCTAACCCTTATGAACTTGGGTTTCTTTGACATCCTAAAGGTAAATATATGTGTCCATCTTAATGCCAAGCCATCATTCTTTCAATCTTGCTGTAGTGATAAAAAAAGGAGACAAAAAAGCACAAATACCTTTGACTTTTATTTTTAAAATGTCTGAAAAAGGCATGGCAGCCCAAGGTTAAACAACAACTACACTGCTTAGATCAAACATTTTCCCTCTGATTATTCCGCTCTTTATTTTTTTGATGAGGCATATTCAGATGTCTACATTCCTCACGATAACCTTCACTTCCACACGAAGCAATCTTTTTGATCAATACAAAGAGATACTATGGATAGAGTGAACCAGAGGGACTCTGTGTAATCAGGATCAGCTCCATTTTCAATCGCTGTTTTAACCTCACTTGAGGTGATCCAAATCACTGCTTAAAGAACAGTCGAGTGTTTTGCCAAGGCTATTATATATATATACTGCTCTGAAATCTTCTGCACTTTTCTGCATCGGTTCTTAACTGCAGTGAAGTAAGTTTCGGCGGCACAGATACATGATACATTTTGGTAAGGCACAATCACCTGGTCAAACCAGCTCTTCCTGTGTTTGCAAATGCAAATCGCAAGAGGCGCACAGGCCTCTTATGACTACTACTAATGTCAGCCACAACTGTCTCCATCATACAGCAGCAGGAATGCTTTGTGTACTCCATCTGTGGGCTCTTTTACGAAAAATGTACTAAAGCCATATGCAAACTACATTTGTTGCTTAAATCATTAGTCATTTAAGTCTTTGACACAGCTCCTCAGTCTAACTAATACTGTAGTATCATAGACTCCAACTAAAATCATTTGAATTACTGATATTTTACTTTACCGATATTGTTGGCTTCTTAAGATGTGTGCATATACAGTACATTTCAGTATAAAAAAAAAATCTGTCGTTGGGGTCCTCTATTGGATACACTGTTTCATCTCTTTTGACACAGCGTTCTGCATGTGACAGATTTGTGTAGAAAATAATCTTGGCTCCTAATGTGCAGTCAGGCTCATTAATGATCAGTACCCTTTAGCTTCCGTTCATCACAGAGGAAGTGCATGTGTAGCCATTGAAATTGGCAACACAAAGAGTCTAGAAAGAATGTTCATTATAGTTCTCAGTGTGAATAAGACCATGTTTTAAAGAAAGGAAGTACTTCAATTGTATTTTGATACAGGAGATGCATTATGTGAGCACAGTCATGTCTTTATGTTGATATGTGTGCGACATAAAAATGGGTTCTGAGTGACTCAGATCATCTGTCTGTTGGTTCTTTCATATTTATTAACATTTCATCTTTTTATCTGTTTAGAACATTTCAAATATTTTCAAAAACTGATTTTCCTCCTCTCCCTGCCTTACTAGATAGTCCACAGAACAGCGGTGCCCAGTGCTTTAGCAGTGGATTGGATTGGAAAAAATCTGTACTGGTGCGACGCAGAAAGGAAAACACTGGAAGTGTCCAAATCCAACGGGCTCTACCCCACCATCCTAATCAGTTCTAGTCTGAAGAACCCCACAGATCTTGCTCTGGATCCGCAGACAGGGTAAGGGTTATTAGGCTTTTATTATTACTATAAAACTCATCATGACACATTTTTCTTAATAAGGACTGATTCCACAGCTTGAGGGAGAACATGGATAGAGTTACTAAAGTTTTTTCGGATGCGATGGAATTTTCAATTTGTGACCGTTAAAATTTTTAATTCCTCTCATGTTTGCCTGCTGCAGAACAAAGCTCTTAGAACTGTGCTATACGTCTCTCTAGGTACGTATTCTGGGTGGACTGCTGTGAACCCCCTCACATTGGGCGTATCGGCATGGATGGCCGAGGGCAAACGGTCATCGTTGACACCGAGATCTATAGCCCCACTGCTCTCACTATCGACTATACCAACAAAAGGCTTTACTGGGCAGACGACAACCACATCATGTTTGCCAACATGGATGGTGCTCAAAGACGCAAAGGTGAGACTTAAGTGTATCTGCCCAGGAAGAGTTTGACATTTCAGCCGCTCGCTTTCTTGCACAAGAAGAACTTGATCTGTCTCAAACTGTAAATATGAAGCTGGGGTCAGCAGCTGCTTAGCTTAGCAAATCTGGCTTTTACATTTTGTTTTGAATTTAGCTCCATTAGATATAGTAAGATTAGCTAAATAAGGACGGATGACACTGAAGAAACTTATTGGCGTTTGGTGGTGACTGTGTCAACATTACCAATGTACACTAAAGTTGGTGGTACATTGGTATCGGTGATGATATCAAAACCTATTAAATCATTGGTTAACCTCATAGATGGATTGGTTGTGGTCATGACTCTGAAGTTTAAAATGATACTGCTGCAAATCTCCCTAGGAAAATGTTTACTTGAAGTGCCACCGTCGCACACCGGCACCCTGGTAGCTAAATACAACTGAATGTCACTAAAGCTTGTCATGATTCTCTGTACATCTCCAGTGTCCTATGATCACATCCAAGGCGTAATGGCCCTGACTTTGTTCGAGGACTTTGTCTATTGGACGGATGGGAAGTCGAAGTCACTGCGACGTGCTCACAAGACAACCGGCTCTCAAGGGATGGAGCTCCTCAATTCCTGGCAAGCCATCAAATCCATCAAGGTCTACCACTCCCTGCGCCAGCCGGAAGGTATGAGGTCCATCTGGCGCTCATGTTCATTCCATCCTCCCACGCGGAGCAGCGGTCTCTGGCCTCCGACATACTTTTCGCTAGGAAATGGTTTGTGAAATTCAGTTTGGACTCAGTCGTGTACTTCTGTCCTTCTGTTCAGTTCCCAAGCACCAGTGTCAGATTGCAAATGGAGGATGCAGCCACCTGTGTCTGCTGTCTCCTGGTGGGGAACACAGATGTGCGTGTCCCACTAATTTTTACTTGGCTGCTGACAATAAGACCTGCCTGTCCAACTGTACGTCCAGTCAGGTCAGCTGCATTCCTCTCCCGTTCCACATCTAAGTTTTAGTTTGACCATGTTGTTGCTTTTCTGTTCTGATCAGTACTTTTCCCCCCTGAAGGCAAATTGCTTTACTCTCGTATGCATTCCTCCTCCGATATGTAGTGTAGCTTCTTGGAAATGTTTGTTTATTGATTGATTTGGCTTTGAAAAATGTTGCTGCTTAAACAGATAGCCAAGCTTTTTTTCTCCAATATTTTTCTGTGGTACAAATAGTTTCGCTGTGGCACAGATGAGTGTATCCCTTTCTGGTGGAAGTGTGACACTGTGGATGACTGCGGGGATGGATCAGATGAACCTGTTGACTGCCGTGAGTTCCATGTTATTGCAAGTTTGACCTTATACCGTGATAACCAGAGGTCAGCCCCAATTTCAGTGAGCTTCGAGGGATATAAAATTTAATTTGAACCGAAGATAATTATGTTTCTCAATTGTCAATGCTGATTCATATAAAATCGAATAACATGTTTTTTTGTTTAAATGTTTTAAAATTTAACCCGTCGTATCTGATTAACCCTAGAAAGTATATACACTGTTTTATTGTAATGGTTTATTTCGCAACAGCGGAATTCAAATGTCAGCCTGGGCGTTTTCAGTGTGGCACTGGCCTTTGTGCACTTCCTCCTTTCATCTGTGATGGAGAGAACGACTGTGGTGACAACTCAGATGAAGCTAACTGTGGTAAGGGCAAAACACGTTGTTTTTACAGTATTTACAGCAATCTCAACTTTTTTTGAATTATTCTGGAGATGAAACCTACTCAAATCTGATTGGCCAAAACAAGCAGTTTGAAGACACCACCTTACAGCTATTCTTGTGATGGACATTTTTGATAATCCGTTTGACATTGTAAAGACTCAATATTTAGTCAGTTAATTGAAAAAAAACATGTTGGTAGACTTGATTAATTTATAGTAAAATAATTTGTTATCACAGGCCTTGTACGTAATTTGTGTTTAAAATCTGTAAACTTAAAATTGATAGAAGACATTTTTTAAAGAGGAAAGCCTACCAGACACCAGGTCCTCACTACAGTTAATGTAAAGTTTTTATAAACTGGCTGTACTGTGTGTACAGTCTACTACCAGTCAGGCGAAGTACTGTAATATGGAGGCTTCGCTTTGTTTGGACTCAAAGCATCTTATTGATTGGACCCCCCACCCCCACACACACTGTCCCTACTCATTTTCTCTTTCAGAGACATACATTTGTCTTTCGGGCCAGTTCAAGTGTACCAGGAAACAGAAATGCATCCCTCTTAACCTTCGCTGCAATGGTCAGGATGACTGTGGCGACGGAGAGGATGAGACGGACTGCCGTAAGCCTCTGCATTATTACTTTAAGACTTTGATTCATTTTTTAGACCTGGGATCTTATGAATATACGCTCCATTTGATCAGCCTGTCCGAACATTGCAGCAAAATAAGGAAAGTAACTGTTTTAAGGTTTGAGATGTTTTTTGTTTTAATGGTATAATCTAAGATACACCACCTATATCGTGTTTTGTTGAATTGGTAAATCAATTTCCGTGCTTAGACAGAATATGTGATGCAATTAACATGACATACTCTTAAATATTCCAAAGGCAACCCTTGTTATAGCCTGTGAAAAGGGATTAGGTATTGAATTACACAGAGGACAAGAGCAGATTTTCTCTGCCATGATGTAACCCATCGGAATACCACACCCTATTCAAGTCTTTCAGACTGCGGCATTTGTCTCGCCTGTGATTGTAAGAGGGACGAGGGTAGGTGAAGACAATGCAAGAAAGTCAGAAGGAGAAAAATAGACTTTAATTAAAGTAAGGCTAATTGCTTCACCCCTGCTTAGACTACTGGCATGATTAGATGTGGTTTTGAATGCACTTTTGTAGTGAACACTACACTGAAATTAAAATTTTATCTAGCACAGTGTAAGGTTTTATAACGAGCAACTGCAACCTTGCCGTAATTGCTACAACACTAAAAAGGTATCACTTACTCTTTGGTTGCTGTATCACACTAGTTTTTAGGTGTGCTCCAATTTTAAAGTTATATGGATTGCATTCCTCTTCCCCACACAATACCTGTCTCTCTGCCTGCAGCGGAAAGCACCTGCTCCCCAGACCAGTTCCAGTGCAAGGCCTCGATGCACTGCATCTCCAAACTCTGGGTTTGTGACGAGGACCCCGACTGTGCAGACGGGTCAGACGAGGCTAATTGCGGTGAGTTGTGGAAACCCACTTAACCATTAATCTCACAACTCCACTTCTTCTTCTTTTTTCCAGTTAAAGGGCGACACAATGCATTTAATCTGCATTTATTTTACACTCGCCTTGACTCATCTCTTGATTTGTCCTTCTACTCGCTCTCATAACCTATGGTATTGTGCTTAGGAAGGACACCATGAAGGACAGCTGTCCCTGTCATCAAAGAACTCACTTATGACCTCAATATGTCGAACATTTTCATCTTTAAACACACAAACAGAATCAAATTGAGTTTCCCTCTCGACACTGCAAGGTTTTGGTCAAATCCATTATTACTAGGTCAGGTAAACAACCTTGGGAACTTTTTCCTCAATATAAATCCAAAACTCTTTTTAGCTCTGCAGAGGAATAAATCCATTTTTATTTTTTCCTTTACATCTATCCATGTAAAGATAAGCAGTCATGCTTCCATCCTGTTTCAACTGAAATAAGCTAGAACCAGAAAAAAATATTCTTTCTGAAGTTAACAAAGATTCAGTACTTCTCTACTGTTATTAGTATTATTTACCTCAACCTCTTTTGTCTCTAAATCTTTTGCTTAGACTAAATACAATAAATCTTGAAAAATCTGAAACCAACACACCAGTCCAGGACTCATCTACAAGAGGACTAATTTATTACCCTCTTCATCAAGCTTTTGATTTTCTGTTTAGGTTTGAAATATATATATATATTTCCCCCTTTAAACCTTGAGTGAATAATATGTATTGAGCAAAGTACAAACTATAGAATATTAATTGTTGTCATGCAGGCTTGACTTTTAACTGCTGTCAGTGTGACATGAGGATACAAGTGCAAACTAAATGATATTATCATGTTTTGAATTCATACATGGTATATATTATCTTAAGTCTCCATGACTGTAGAGTCATATATATATATATATATATATATATATATATATATATATATTCATCATCATCATCTAACACCTTGAGTACGGATTTGTGCAAACTGATTAATTCTGTAAATACAGTGTACCGAATGTACACGAATGAAACCTCTTACAAAATTCTTGATTTTAAAATTGGTGACAGTTAATGCGAATGTACACAAATCTACTGAGTTTGCCCACCCAGCCAGAGTAATGCAGTCATACAATCTAGACTCCAGACAAATTGAACAAAATGTACCAACACAAACATTCAACAGCTTTTCAAGTTTATTTTTATTTTAAGTCCCATTCTCCTGTCATTGGGTTCAAGATGTTCAAGCATGAGTGCGCTTGTCACTCATCTTGATGAGCTGTCTGTCTTTAGATGACACCTAGTATTTTGAAGACTGGGATCTTTCGTGAATCTATTGGAAAACACAGCCACAGTGGGGGGTTTTTATTGGATGTTTGAGATCACATCTTATTCATACTTTTGTCTCGTATCTGGAACCTAAAACACAAAAGAGCATCTATCTGTAATCTAAGGAGTTAAGTTTTTTTACGAAGACACAGACTGATAGTGGAAGGTTGTGACTTCATATGCATATCCCTGTGTGTATTGAGGTGCAATGGACTAAACATCCCATGACGTATGTGTGTGTATGCGGGCCTGTGGTTTACTCTGTATGTGACAACTAATCAGTTTGAGTATCATTAATCGAGCGCCAGTGCCTTGATGTTTGATGCCTCACATCTCCGCTCGATGATTTTACGTGCCTTTTATGTGGAGGTTTTGTTGTTTTTTTCTGCTACTTAAATGTCTATGAACTTGTGACGACCCTGATGTAATATTGCGTAAAATGTTTATCCCACTTTGTGTATTTTACTGATGTCTGACTTTTGCCCCTCAAGCTGCATTATCTGTAGTGTTTATCAGTGTCAACCAATAATGCATCATCTAAAAATGTTCTTGCCACTTCAGAGCGCATATTGTTGCTTTGTAGATATTTCACTTTGAATTACCTGGGTCTGTGTAAGGAAGTTTTGCTTGTTAGCGCCGTAATGAGCTCTGACTACAAGAGGAAATATCGCCTCTCTCCTGTGTCACATCACTCATACGGTGTAAGTGACTGAGCTGGTACCTAATGAATTGCTGCCTTGTGTCCTCTGCTGCCGCGCTCAACTTTCCCTCCTGATACTCTCCTCCTGCTGTCATGTTGGAATGAGATCCAGGCAGAATCTGCCACCCTCTTCTTTTGACACATCTCTTCCCTAACTGATAACAGCATTACCACCTTGGCCATTATCCCTGGCGTTACCGGAACGGAAAAGACTTCTTAAATGGAAGCTCTCGGTTTGACTTTGAAAATCCATACTAAGGAAGTACTGCTGGAGCAAATATCAACGTTTCTGTTGTTTTTGACACAAATGTAGCTATTTTGAATAATCCTAACATCTCAATCATCAATCACAAGGCTCTATTATATTTCAGCTTATTTATATAATATTGCTAAAATAGTTTTGGCCTATTTTCTATTTACAACAGAGAGGTTTTCACTGAAAGCAGTTAGTTCTTTCATCAACATCTGTTCTTATCTGATCTTTAAAAAAAAAAGAGTCCATCCATAATAATGCGGTAATCAAATGAAGCACATTAAAGACAAAGAAATGGTGAGCTGTTATCCAAACCAGCAACCAATCTTCTGCTGTACTCTGACACATATTAAAATATCAACACCTCATTTTCTTTGTGTGGCTAACAGGAACAAACACACAGTTTGGGTTCGGTTTGTAACAAAGTCAAATTCTTAAGCATTTTTGGTGTTTCTCTTTTTTTCTCTCGAAATTTTCTTGGATGTTTTCTTCAAGAAAGTTAAATTTTGCAAACTTCCTGTCACACATTCTGAGGTCTTGGGGAGATTGGTAGCACAGGCAGGTATTTCATCTTACCGTGTGTTAGCCTCTGGAGTACAAACTGTGTTTTGAACTCAGAACGACAGACATTTGCTCGGCGAAAAACCCCCAAGGAAACGATGATTACACATACAAAATGTGATAGCTAGCTCACTATTAATATTCATGCTCTTTGAAGCCATTTTCATCTTCATGTTTGTTTGCTCCTGATGAAAAAGATGAAAAGACCTGCGGACCACATGAATTCCGCTGCGAGAATAACAACTGCATCCCGGACCACTGGAGGTGTGACAGCCAGAATGACTGTGGAGACAACTCTGACGAGGAGAACTGCAGTGAGTGCCTGGCTCCTTAACTTTCTGTCAGCTCGGTTTGTTCGTTTATATACGCTCTTGACTTTCTACACACACTTAGGCAGTGGATTTGACTCCTCTGAAGACACCTGACTGCCCCTTCCACCACCGCAGCCACCCTAAAACCTCCCCCTCTCTCTCACAGACACACGCTTACGCACGGACACACACACACACTAGCTGATGTTTTCCACTATCGAGTCAGCCAGGCTCAGCTCGCTTTCAAGCGTACTCTTATTATCTGTGCTGTTTCTCCGAGAATAATGAGAGGCTTTTGAACTCTCGATATCGTCTCTTCTCTGTAATTTACCGGGGCCCACATTCCCTTTTGTTTAGATATTCATCATCACTTTTAGAAGAAAACTTTTTTTTTATTTACTCACAATGTGTCACCTCGTTAAATTTCAGCTCTTTTGCACATTCCAGACACTGTGCGCGTGTGTGTGTGTGTCTGTGTGTTCGTGTGTGCGTGTGTGCGTGTGCGTGTGTGGGTGCGTGTGTGCGTGTGTGGGTGCGTGCATGCGTGAGAATTTGCTTGGCTGTACACCATGCAAGTATGTGCCCGTCAACTGCGTGTTTTTTGCTGAGTATGCATTAATTCTGTGATTTATCAGATGCTTACTCCCCCATACCTATTAATGTCACTTAAAATGCAAATAAAAGCCAGTCAAGTGTTGAATAGCAAAGGATTAAGCAGGTGGACCAGCAGACAGGGGAGAGGCTACAAATCATATCCTGCTGCAATGCCTGCTGGGAGTCTGTGTTGCATTGCTACTCAGAATAACGCACGCCCCTGAGTGAGCTCACAGTCCACGCTAACAAGGGGAGGGGAGACATTGGCTCTGATGCAGCTGTTTAGCTGCGTCCTAATACTGTCCTCGGGGACAGTCTGGCTCTAAACAGCATATACAAGATTTTGGGCTTCCGAGATTATGTTGCCCCTCCATTGTGAGAGCAGCAATGAATGAATTTACATCCTGATTAAATTTGCGAGTTTCCCCACTCCGAGTACAAAATGACTCTAATTAACTAACGCGATCACTTTGCCAATGCATTAGCATGTGATTGTAGACACGGAACATTTGGCTAATAACTGTATCCAGGGATATCTGTAAGATGTGAGTGATGGCGGAGAAATTTGGTCTGATTTGAATCTCTTGTGTTTTTCCCTCGACTCAGAGCCAGTCACCTGTAACCACAAGGACTTTGCCTGTGCTAATGGAGACTGCATCTCCTCCCGATTCCGCTGCGATGGGGACTATGACTGCTTGGATAATTCAGATGAGGCCAGTGTTTCAGATATGTGTACCATTTATTTATGACTCAAAAAGGAAAGGTAAACCCACTACAGTGCTGCTAATGAGGCGTGGAAGTTTAGGATAAATGACTGAAAACTTCGAAATAGCTCCACAAGAAGGAATCAAAGCCAGCATGTCAGACAGTTTGCCTTTTCTGGCAAATTGCCTTTTGTCAGTGGGGATATAAATCATGTCAGTCACTCTTCTTATTTGTGCTAACTGGATTATCATATAATGAGGTCAGTACAGGCTGATACCTAAATGACAGGTCACTTTCAAACAGAATGTAATATTGTAAAGAAAACACAGGGGTATAGATGTGCGTAAAACTTACACATTAAAGTGTCCACATATATGGATAGTGCAACTTGGTCTGTAATTGTCTGTTTGTATCAGAATTTGCAACACACACAGAGATTAAATATGCAAATTGGGAAAGGAAAATGATATTGGACGGGTATATTGCCACTTGCAAAGAAAATAATCCCATTATAGGCATAATTCATTGGGCTGGTACAAATCTCATCATTTATGGCTGCCACGTTCCAAAACAAAGCTGGACAGAAAATATAACTGTAATGAGTTATTGTACCTTCAAGTACATTGGTGCATGAAATACCTCATTCATTTGCTTCTGGAAATCCTTATCCTCCATGCCTCACAGCAAAACAAAGGATCCTTGTTTTATTCATAAATATGCTTGAACATCTTAATTTCTAAAGCTTCAAATAGCCATTGTAATTGTGCTCTCTCATACAATATGTGAAAAGAAATTTCATTTAAAGTGCCATCATCAAGTACTGCATGCTGTAAAGAGATTTTGCTGGATTCATACAGTAAAACGCCTCATCATTGGTAATAATTCAGTGCATAATTCAAGGACAAAGGCATGATATTATGATTCATTACTCTTGTAATGCATTGCTTTGTTCAAGATTTGCAAAGCAATTCTTAAACGTAATCCCTCTCCGTGCAAAGCAGTGCAACCCTAATTAACCCTTTATTTAACCTTTTCCCCAGTAACCAGCTTTCTGGGTCAGCACAGTCGAACAGTTTCAGGGGAAGTAAAGAAAAAAGTTCAGTCAGCCTTATAATACACAGTCGGTTTCAAAATGTTTTATTGACAGTAGCCATCATGGGGTAGATCCTGTAGACCTCCTTTCTCACTTGAAAAGACAATATTTTCCTGTAGTGCGAAAGAGTAACATGTGAGGTACATATACATTTTGAATTTTGACTAATAAAGGATGATTAGTATTTAAGCGATCATTATATCAGTCAAAACTCATGGGTATGTCCGTTAGATGCAGTTTAGCAGTTGTAACTTCGACTCTGGGAGATACTCAGACTAACTCAGAATGCTAAACCCTCATATTAACTTCACAATACACTTTCTTTGCATTACATTTTGAAAGTAGGATTATGGATAAACTAGTTTCTGTGCTCATATGTGCACCTGACTATTGTTTAAAGACTTGAACATTGTTAAACCCATCCTTATTCTTCAATGTTCAGTGTACAACAATCCTATTTTGAAGGTGAAAGTCTATGATATATTTATGTTTTTTTTTTACTGTATTTGTTTACAGAAAGGCTGTGAGGAGCACTGTGCAGATGACCAGTTCCGGTGTCACAACAACCTCTGCATCTCACTGAAGTGGCTGTGCGACGGCCAAGAAGATTGCAAGATGGGGGAAGATGAGAAAAACTGCCAGGGAACAGGTACAAAAATAATGTCTTCTCCTTTGTGAAAGACTTTTCGCAAGTGCTAGTGAGTTGTTCTTCTGAGCACATGAGCGCCGTCTTTACAACCGTGTGTTTCCCGGAACACGCACAGAGGGCTTCAGACTGTTTAAATGTATGGAATTGTCATTTTTTATCCTTAGTCTACACTTGATGACAATATGAAAACATGGTTTTATATCATTATCCTGATCTGCACCTAGACACAATTGTATCACAGAGAGTTCCTTCGACTTCCTGCTATGCCACATGTGGACTCCAGTCAAGTTCAAGACACATCCCAAAAAAAAATAAAGCACAAGTTTGATTCTCTAGCTCTGAACTGAATTTCAGTTTTGAGTTTTTGCAGAAAAACGTTAAAAACATGTTTTCAGTTTGTCAATATGTGTTACTGAGTGTAGGTTGAAGTGTAAAAACTGCCTTTTTATCCATTTTGAATATATATACAACACAATAAAGTGTGCAAAAAGTGAAGTTATCTGAATGCCTTCTAAAGCCGCTGTATTTATTTTTATGCCTCCGCGCCGGCACCAGCTGTAGCCGGAGGAATTATGTTTTTCAGGTCGTCTCTACGTCTGTCACATTCGCTTGCACGCAATAGATCAGGAATGCCTCAAGGGAATATCTTATTTGGCACAAATGTTACCTTTCAAACGCTAATTATGACAAGATTTAACACAAATGTCTAAAAGGATAAAATAATGAGGTGATGACTTTTTTTATATCCAAAAGGTTACAGGTCAGCATCACTGTGACACGATGTTCTGCAAAAAACACATTAATGCTGTTACTCAGGAACAGAAAGGCGGACTGTGAGCCTGCAACCCAACTTGGTTGGCGGAGGCATACAGCCGCAAGGTGGTCATTCTAGTTTCTGTTCTGTAAGAGTGGAGTTCATACAGTTCAGTAATTTTTTATTATTCTGCCATAAGTGAAAGAAAAGGTCTACAGCTTAGAATGGTATTTAGTGCGCTCAGGGGAAGCTTCGGCAAAGTCCTACGAAAGGTCATTGTTATCCTAAACAATGACAAAATCAAATGACAAATATGATCATGTTCCCTTATCAAGGTTTACATTTATATTAATAAGAGAGTAGCCTTCATTGCATTGACATAAATCCTTAATTTATTTATTTTAGCTGGACTTATCCTACATACTGTATACATACTATCTGTAGATTATGGAAATGGTCAGTATATTTTTATACTGCCCTCAAGATGCTGCACACTGTACAATAAAACGTACTCTGAAAAATAGAATGTCAGTGTGGTTCGATTATCAAAAGTGTCCCTGAGGTCTCATTTTCTATGGAGTGGTCTGCTGGAACAGCAGCATCTCAACAGCTGACAGGAGAAGACTAAACAGACTGATCAGGAAGGCCAGCTCTGTCCTAGGATGCCCCCTGGACACAGTGCAGGTGGTGGGAGAGAGGAGGATGGTAGCAAAGCTATCATCAGTGATGGACAACGAGTCCAACCCCATGCAGGACACTGTCTCTGCACTGTACAGCT
This sequence comes from Scophthalmus maximus, assembly GCF_022379125.1. Classification (NCBI taxonomy): domain Eukaryota; kingdom Metazoa; phylum Chordata; class Actinopteri; order Pleuronectiformes; family Scophthalmidae; genus Scophthalmus; species Scophthalmus maximus. The sequence continues at coordinate 15,700,579 of NC_061528.1, read as the reverse complement.
CCTTTAGCGACCGGCTCCTTCACCCTAAGTGTGTGAAGGAGCGGTATCACCGGTCCTTCCTTCCTGCTGCTGTGAGACTGTACAACAAGCACTGCTCCCAATAGAACATACACACACGCACACACACGCACACACACACACACACACACACACACACACACACACACACACACACACACACACACACACACACACACACACACACACACACACACACACACACACACACACACACAGACATACACACAGGACTCAACCACTGTGCAATATTTATATTTATTCTCCACTGTACTGTTATAACGACCAAATTTCCCCATTGTGGGATGAATAAAGGTATATCTTATCTTATCTTTATCACATGCCTTAAGCCCTTGACGCACCATTGTACCCTGTATGGCAAAGTTCAATGGCTGTCTCTTGCCAGGCGCAGGCTCACGCACTGGTAAATATTTATCCACAAGTCCATCCTCTTACTTCTACACCTGACATCTGTGACCACATCTCAATCAAAACCAGTTCTTATGGTTTAGAAAAATTAAAACTTTGTGTATATCCCTGCTAATTGTAAATATTCTGCAATTATATACGAGATAATTAGTGGCGGAGAAATGGCCTCAGGTTTGCTGATTCGCTCTGTTGAGTTCCACTGTTCATTACTGACCCAAGTCAGTAAAATTCTGTTTTTCAGCTGCAGGCCTGAATGAACAACATTCGGAGTGACCTTCCAATAATTCCTGTCAAAGAGACATTTTCAGTCAGCATTACTCCAACGTGGTGTCCACTCGTTCATAGAGCGAGAAACTGAAAAGGTCGGAGTTGAGTGATGATCAGGGGAGAGAGGGTGGGATTGTTACTGACCGACTTGCTTTGCCCTTCTCCAGTCGTCCCTTCGTGTTCTGTGAACGAGTACGTGTGTGCCAGCGGAGGGTGCGTTTCAGCCAGCCTGCGCTGTGACGGACATGACAACTGTCTGGATGGCTCGGATGAGGTTAGTGTATCTTCCCGAGATTCAAAGAAGCAACACCAAAATAAATATTTCTTTCAATAGGGGAGGTGCTCCTTGTCCAATTGTGTATCGTGTTAAAACACCACGAGTTTTCCTTGATTGCAGTTGACAACTGCAGTAGATATCACCGGTTTTGATGATTTGTAGTATGTTTGCTGACAGATTGGCTGTGTGAAGGAGTGCCGAGAAGATGAATTTCTATGTCTCAATCGTGCTCACTGTATTCCTCGACGCTGGCGCTGCGATGACGTGTTGGATTGCATGGACCACAGTGATGAAGAAAACTGCAGCCAGGGTACGTACACGAGCGAAATTACGGACATTTGACTCTTTGATCCCTGAAGGTAAAAGGTGATTCTCACATGTCATTTCAAATCTCAAGAGTAATGTGAAGGGAAGTGAACCATTTTTTAGAGCGTTTAATATAAAAGGATCAAAACAGTATTATACAACAGATGAGTTGAGGGGACATCTTTTGGCAGTGGGGATATTAAATATGAGTCGGAGGTATTTGAAATGAGATAAAAGACAGAAGTAGATGCCTGCTTGTCTTTTGTGCAGCTTAATGGTCCAGGACTTCGTGGATCATTATGTAAAAATCTGTCTTCTAATCTTGTCACAGACGGGTTGTGAGTCATATCTTCTACGGTCTGCAATGCACTCTTCTACCTGCGTTACCGTTTTACTAGTCCAATGGACTTATCTCTGTAATTGCAGGTGCTTTCTTCTGTCGGGCCGATGAATTCATTTGCAACAACACTTTGTGCAAACTCCACACGTGGGTGTGTGATGGCAAGGACGATTGTGGCGATAACTCTGATGAAGACATAGACACCTGTGGTGAGTTGTTGATATTGTACTCTCTCCAGGCTTTCCCTTTGATGGCAATCGAGGCATATATTATTAGCCACTACTTTTATCTTTTTCCCAAGAGAGAATATGTCACTGTCTTTTCATACTCAATTTCTTGCAGCTGTCCTTCTTGAAGACGCATCCGTTTGCTTTTTTGTGTATTTTTTTCCCTCCACAGCGAAACTCCCCTGCCCTCCTACAAGGCCCTTCCGTTGCAGAAACGATCACGTGTGTCTGCGCACAGACCAGGTCTGCAACAAAGTGGATGACTGCGGCGACAACTCTGACGAAGAGGAGTGTGGTGAGCAAAGAATTCACCAATGCATATCTGATATTAAAATCTGCATTAAAATAATTACGATATGGCAGCAAAGTTTGATTTATGGTCTGTTTATTAAAAAAAGACTGGAAAATTCTAGTTCTATTATTTGATAACTGTACTCCACTGATGTACTTGTCCTTGATCCTCAGGGGTGCAAATACTGTTTCATAATAAATACACTCATCTTCTCAGCCTGACATATTACATGGGGCAGAACTTGGCAACCGCTGACCACTGTTGGTCCTGGACTGTTTTTGTTTTTGTTTTCTGCAGACAGGAGATGCGATAGCAAAACCCTAATATCATATTGCCAGTCTATGCATAAAACTGTTGAATGAAAACGTGATTTTCCCACTCTTCTCTCTGTGTGTCTGTATTTGTCTTTTAAAAGTCTTTTTTTATTTCTGTTGAATATATACTGTAATTTCGGTGGCCCTGAGCGCACAAAGCACTGCAAATAAAACAAGCTAGCGAATTAAGACACACAACCAATAAAACTAACTGTTTAGGATGTTTTCTTAATTTGCCTGTCTTTTTTTTGTATCTGATTCTTAAGTTGCGGTTGAACTCTCAGGGCCACCAAAGCAATATAGAGTCCTGGCGCCTTTCCTCAATGCAAGTCAACTGTGAACAATCGCACAGCAGACAGGAAAGAAAGGGACAAATCACCTCCTTCATCTTTCACTCTTCCACTCCTTCTATCCTCTATGCATCCCCCTCTCTCGTTCCATTAATACACCCATCCATCTCTTACCTCACTCCATTACGTCTCACCATTGTATGCTTCTTCCTGCCATCAATCTCTTCAATCTCCCCTAAATCCCACTGTTCCCTTCATCTGCTTCTCCATCACGGTTTCTTTCCTCCCCTCTCTCTGTTGTGCTGGCTGTCGTTGTCAAATATCAATTCTTTGTTTGGTGTATTTGGATCGGAAAGATGGAAACTGTAACTTAAGTTAATCGATAAACAAACAAACAGTGTGCAAAGTACCTCAGCGTTGTTGAAGGCTAAATATAGCAAAGAGCTGTTTCTGTGGTACTTTACATCCCATGTTTTGGCAATGGCTACAAATGTATAGATTTGAAATGTTCAGAAAGAAAAGCTATTGTTTTTCAAAAGTATATGTTTTGCAGCAAGTAATATAGATAGTGTGGGTCATTGTGCCATTGAAAATTCAATGAATTAAAAGTGAAAGTAATACAATGTTTATATAATTCTTAATAGCCTCTGTCACATTGATAATCCTTATATTATAACATCATAACTGAAAGCAGCATATTTGCTTTTGGCACATTATATGTAAAGATATGAGTTAGTGTTGTCTTTTGAACTGACACTGTGTGTTGAAGCAGAGGTGGTGGCCGGAAGACCTCGGCCATGCGGGAAGACAGAGTTCACCTGCGGTAACCAACGCTGCATCCCAATCCAACTGCAGTGCGACCTCTTCAGTGACTGCGGGGATGGTGGCTCAGACGAGCAAGACTGCAAGGCCTGTAAGTGCAGCACCAGTCAATTTGAAAAAAGGAAGAAAAAAAAAGGCTGAAAGATGTATTTGGAAGAGATGAAAAATAACACACATTACCACGATGTAATTGGGAAGCTCAGCAATCTTCGCATTTAAGACGTTTTATTATGGATGGTAATATACGTATGTATGCCAATGTTTGAGGTGTGTAGTGTACTATATGTAATGTGATGATGATGCCCTTTTGGCTTTTTTGCGCATCAAACGAAAAGCACAGCAGGCATCTAGGTTGCGGCGGACTGGTGTGTAATCAAAGTCCTGTCTTTTATTTGTAGTTTCCAGTGGAGATGTATGCGGAAAGAAAACAAATCCATGTGGAGAAGATGCAATTTGCAACCAGACGAACGCTAGTGCTATCTGTCAGTGCAAACCCGGCTTCAAGAGGAACCAGAATACGGGCCAATGTGAAGGTAACGTATGATCAAGCGTTAATGATGATGTCATTTCTAGTGAAAAGTAAAACGGCTAACTCTAACTGAAAACCCCCAAAATTCCAGACAAATATTTTTTTTTTTTTTGGATTAACATACCGGATATGCCAGCATTTAAAAATCTGGCCGTGATCTGTTTTCTTACAATATTCTGGTCAAATTGTAGCATTAATAAAGGGTTAGGGTTAGGGTTTTATAATGAGAATGGTCTAATGGAAGCCTGTAGTTTCACACCAAAGCAATGAAAATAAATTCTGTAATTTACCTTGAGGAAATTGTTATATTGTTATTACAGATTATGATAGGTGTTGTTAATGATTATCATGTAGATCGGAAAATGTATTCATAACATTGTATGATATGTCTGATTGTGTCTGCTTCCACTGAACTTGATACATTTCAGGTGAAGAATATTTCATACAGTGCACGATACCTTTGATTATTGAGTCAACCCTGTGACCTGGTTCTTGTTTCTCAGTCAATCAATTTTTTTTTCTCACTTTGTTATTACCTCTATGCAAAGGAAAAGTGTAATTTGATGCATGCATATCATTTTCTCTTCACCAATAGTACTGTATTTCTTGCTTACACGTATAATATCAGTGGCTTTTGACCTTGTCATTTATCGCTTATTATATCCAAATGTGAATATAAATGTAGTGTTTCAGTTATGTTTTAAAAAAGCAAATAAGTGTTTTGCCACACAGATTTTTTTCCCCGAGTAAACCTGTCTATCTTTTCTTTTTTTCCCCCAGAGATAAATGAATGTCTGCAGTTTGACACGTGTCCTCATTACTGTACAAACACCAAAGGATCTTTTAAGTGCACATGTGACCGGAATTATAAGGAAATCACTGCTAACTGCATAGCTAAAGGTATGGTCATGAAGTTGATTATCATAAAGTATATTTCATAGATACTGCATGCATACTAATGTAATGGAATGCAATGTTAAAGTGTTATTGTTTGTGCTAAACTCAAATTGTTGTCTAATACCAAAAAATGGAAGTCAGCCAACTTTCCCTTTGTTTTCTTTTTTTCTTTTTATTATCAACTCACCGCGCAGGACCAGAAGATCGAGTGCTCTACATAGCGAATGACACTGAAATCCGAAGTTTTGTGTACCCATTTAACCACAGCCACGGACACAAACTGCTCACTCACATTGAGGACAATGCCCGCATTATCGGGATGGACACACTGTTTCACCACCAAAAATTTATCTGGGCAACCCAGTTTAACCCCGGTGGGATTTTTTACAAAGACACTCTCGAAAGGAGTCAAACAAAGACAAATGTCAGAAACATTGTAAGTATATTTCATCTGTTGAATGTAGATTTTTTTGTTACCTGTGATCCATACTATACTTAACTCTGTGGTTATTGTCTTTTGATATATTTTATGTCTTAATGATTCCTACATATCTATCGCCCCTGACTGCACGTAAAAGCAAAAGAATGCCATTACTACCCTTTTGGCTCATGTTGCCTGTCAGTTTAAAATAGGGTTATGAAAGTTATTACCACCCATCTTAAATTGTTTTATTGCTCTGTCTTTCATGACTCAAAAACGTAATGTGAATCTATGCACAAAAGTTAAATAGAGCACCTGACTTTACGGCTATTATTGGTTGCAGTGCTCAGACTTCCGTCGCCCCAGAGATATTTCTGCTGACTGGATCACGGGCAACATTTATTGGACTGATCACTCTCGAATGCACTGGTTCAGCTATTACACAGCCCATTGGACTAAATTACGATATTCCATAAATGTGGGCCAGCTTAAGGGACCAAATTGCACCCGCCTGATTACTGACATAGCGGGAGAGCCATACGCCATTGCTGTCAACCCTGCCAAAGGGTAAGTAGTGTACTATTTTCTCTTTTCCTGCCGACAATTATTAACACACGCTCTGTAGACAGGCGTGTGATTGCCCTGGCCACAGTTGGGCTACATGACTTGCATTGCTTGCTGTTGCCTCATAATGTAACTTTTCACTTTATGATGTGAAAGAACTCTGACATGCTAAATCAATGATTATCACAATATTAAGATATACACTTTTGTCTGTTCTTGTTTTACTTTGTCTCAACTTTCAGTTTCTGTCGAGATAATCAATATTATCATGGTTTAATACTCAAATTAAAATGTTGGCATAATTCTAATTGCTCAATAAAGGAAGTAGCTCAATCACGTATATTACCTGTTAGACCAGCTCCATTGAAGGTGCCCTCAAATGACAACAGTCACAACATTCACGTGTTTCTGAGACATCAATTAATCTTGAGGCTTCTCAGTTGTTCTCACTGATGAGAACATTATTTGACCTCAGTGTTCTTTAGTTTGTTAATTGCACTTACAGTAGACCATTCAATATTACATCATCACCAAGGACACAATTATTCATACAAACCTTTACTCATAAACAAAAAATGTGTTATAGTTGTTGCCAATATCACCTTGTTTGCATGGTCTACGCAGGCTGATTTATTAGGGTGCATACTTTGGATACAGTACAAAGTCATGTTCAATGCTGTACTGTCTACAATAGTTTAATGTATATTTTACAGTCTGGGAGTTACAGTATAATCTTTGTCTATTGCAGGATGATGTACTGGAGCGTAATAGGTGATCACTCTCATATCGAGGAATCGGCCATGGATGGCTCGTTACGGAGAGTACTCTTGGAGAAAAATCTCAGGAGACCCACCGGTATTTCATTTAAATTCCACAAATGACTTACATTGTTTCATATTTCTTTCCTGTTGTAACTTTGATACTTGCATCAATCAAAGGTCATGTTGAATGCATTTCCCTTCTCGTAAAGCCTTTGCTCCTCTCTGCCTTTGCTTTGCTACATCGCTTCATATCTTAAACATATCATTAACATAGATCAATGTTGGGAACAGAATAATTAATATTATAATAAAAGTTTTACTACAGAGTCATAAAGTGTTCTGAATAAAATGTGTTAAACTGTTTGACACTTCTAAATTTTACAATGTCATTGCCACCATATGTTGAAATACTTCTGGACATAAAGCAGTACTGTAGGTGTAAAATCTATAGAAGTGAAATAGAACAGACATCATTGTTCACAGCACGGATGTTCTTCCGTTATAGACATAGAAGTGAAAGTAATAAAACCCTGGTAACTTCTGTAACATATTTGATGAACAACCCATCGAATGCACAAAGCACTGTAAGATATTGAATCAACCAAATACATAATTATCTAATACTGCATCCTACACTGCGATTTTACATTTCAACAAAAGAAATATCAAGTGAAGATGTAACCTGCTTCACAAATTTGTAAAGTGTTCATCTCATTAGATCCCATTAGATGCTTCGGTCATAGTGCAATCATAGTGCACTATTGATGTATGTAGCTCTAATGTAGAAGCTCCAATATGGTATCTACAGATATATGAAGCAGTAAGAAGTACATTTTAAAGTAAGGAAAACTTTACAGCCACATGAAATGTGTTGGCGTGTCTATAGGGAGACACTTAGTGGTGAACTAGTTGTGAAGAGCTGCTTTTGCCTCCTTTAATTCAAAGGACCCAAGCTCTGTCTCGTTCTCAAAAAGAGGAATTCATCATTGAAGAAAAAAAGCGCATACTTATTTAAATGCTGCAGCCAGGTGCTCAATCATCTAGTCAGACTTTTGGGAGAAAGTAAAAGTGAGTCATCACTTTGGAATTGCAATGCAATCGTGCCTAAACTCTGCCATCACAAGTGCAGTGCACAACAGATATGGTGGATCTGCTGTGCAAATTTAGACAAAAGAAAAGGCTTCTCCACACGAAGTGCAACCATCACGACTGCAAAGTCTCGTGTATGAGAGGTTCCATGATGATCCCTGTGCAATTTGTCCGGTAAATTAAACTCTGTGCTGTATTCTCCCACAGGGCTCGCCATTGATTATTTCAACCAGCGCTTATACTGGGCTGATCCTGAGCTCTCACAGATCGGGAGCATGAGATTGGACGGCTCAGACCCTCTGGTGACAATCAGTGACAGACACGGTAAAGCCCAGTGCTAGACTAAGCACACCTACTTCTTTTAAACACATATATAGTGCTTCACTTTAGTTTGTGCAACTCTTTTTATGAAGAAATTGTGACAATGACTTTGCTGTCTTCTTCTAAACAAAGTGTTTTGAGATCAATCTGCCCGAGTACTGTACCGTGCTAACCAAAAACACTTTCATTTTCCCTGAGACTGCAGGTGTGCTGAAATGTTATCTGCTTTGACTTCTCTGCTGGATTTGCAGGAATCTCCCAACCATACAGGATTGATCTATTTGAAGACTTCATCTATGGAACTGGACTGAAGCATGAGGTGTTCAAGATCCACAAGTACGGCAAACAGCCTGTGGAATTTTTCAATTTGGGGGTGGAGAAGCCCACGAATGTTTTAATGTCCCACCGTTACAAACAGCAAGATGGTAAGTCGCCATAATAATCTGTTTCTTTCTTTGGCAAGTGTTAAGTTACAGGTATGCATGATGTATGCAGGTATTTTCTTTTGCGTAATTAGAGGATCCCATTTTTAAAGATTCTCCTTTCATGGAAATATATACTTTTTTAGATTTTTATTGTATTTCAATTTAAGTTAAAGTTAATTTCTCATTGCCATGATTAATGACGAAATTAAAAATGTGTCTTTTCATAAAGGATGCCAAGGGTATGCACTCTTTAGACCTGCAGACAACATTTATGAGGAAATGAACCAAAAAAAAGGGATGCAAGGCAAAGCATACACACAGCAGTTGACATTTAGCACTGGCAGTCGACCACACAAGACTCACCTTGAGACAAACCACATTGCCCTGAAAACAGCGTCTTCACTGTCAAAAGAATAAGCAATGACAGAGGTTTAGTTGTCGTTGAGGAAAACTGGAGAGTATCAGCCAAAGAAAGCCTTTGTACATAATTGTGTATGGATGGTCTCTCCCTATTGCTCCTGCATGTGTACATTGCACCCTGATCAAAGGCTCCTCTGCAAGGTTAATGTGAAGACTGCATTCATCTGCTAACAGCCACTTGAACTGATAGAGGTTGAGTTTTGTAAAGGTTTCCATGACAGTGATTGGCAGACCAGTTTGGTAAGGGGCCATCACTGAACGATAACTGCAGTTCAGCAGATTTACACCATGTAATTACTGTATGAAAAATATCTAAGAATTTTACATGACTCAAACAGTCATATGAAATGAACATAACATTGATATCATCTAATTAAATGAAACTTATTGGCTAAATAATACCTAGAAAATGTCACCTGCTTTCCTTGAGCCATGATAGGGTTTGATCTGTTTGACCGTCAGCGTGGTTGGACACAGTAAACCAATGCTACCATGCCCGTCAGTCCACTTCCCTCGTGTAGTAGACCAACTTCAGTTATTTATTATATGTCTGGTGTTAATGATTATAGAGCATCAGACATCACAGCCCTGGTCAGTTTCTCACTTAAAGGGCAGCCGTTCTGTTCCCCTGAGACTCATTAGGTCAGCTGGAGTGGTGTGTAGCGTACGGACAGACGGTTCACGCGGCTTGCAAAAATGACATGAAGGCATAACTTGGGTAAAAACAAAACACAGAGAAAATCATTTGGATTTATTTTTGGGGCTTTCATCCTCATGTGTTGTATAAGGAATCAATTCACTGTATACCATGAATAATTTGTCAGTGACATAAAGGGGGGGGGGGGGGGGACTTAATTATATCCTTTTCCATCCAGCTGACTTTTGACAAGCAGCGGGATACACCTTGGTTGGCAGTCTATCAGAGGGCTGAGATATAGATACAAACAACAATTCACGCTCACATTCACACCTACCTATTTAGAGCTGCCAATTAATCTGACCTGCACGACTTTGGACTGTGGAAGGAAGCTGGAGAAAAAACCCACGCAGGGCACAAAGACAGCATGCAGTCTGCACAGAAAAGTCCACGGTCGAAACAGGGTTCAAACCTCCTTGCTGTAAGGCAATAGTGCCACCCTGTTATTATATCATTTTATTTAAAAAAAAAAGAAGAATTTACGTCGCTTTGAAAATCCATTTCATCGCAGTTTTTAAATGTGTATGTATGAATGTATATTTGTTTGGTGTCATGCAACAATATGGACACAGTTGACTTGGTCTCTTAATTGTTCTGTTAGAAGCCGCATGTTGCTTTTAAGTCAAACATGAAATTGAAAGTTGTGATTACCATACCTCTTTTACATCGCGTGCATGCTAATTATCAGAACTAAACATCATTTTTATGGGGGTTGACTTTACATTATTGTATCAACCCACTGGAGGTAGCAATCAGAATAAAAACGTTAATGGTCCCTGAAGAGAAATTATTTTGTTGTAATTGCACAATACACAGTGAGGTAAAAGTGGGCAATAAGTAATATAAAAACTATGCTAATAATAATAATAATTACACAGTAAATGACCAGAAAAATGTGCAAATGTTGAAAGAAAAAGGTAGAAGTAGCGAGGTAGAATATCCAGGCGTCTTAAAGATTAGCATACAGCCCATTCCAGGGTCCTGTCTCCTCTCATCGGCAGCCCCTAAAAGTGAAAGTGGAGAGAGTCTTTTCCAGTTCTCATTTCCTGGAGATCATGGAGAGCTAACTGGGGTGTAGCATCTCGAGTCTCATGGTAACAGAGAGAATGACGGCACCCAGTGGTTGCTGGGTTAAGCGGGGGTAGTCCCCACAATGGCCGCAAGCTCGTCCATTTTATTGAATTCCGTGAAAAGGGCACTTCAAGGTGACGCTATTCAATTAGACCCAGAGAAATAATATATTCCACAATCCTTGATTATTCAGTCTTGAGATGAGACGTGTGCAGTTATTCATCTGCTTCAGCCTAATGTCTCCCTGGGCTTTAAAGAGAATAACACCCTTCAAAAAAGAAATAAACAGCTTTACTCTGAGATAGAACAAACAAACTTTTCATAAATAAACAGTCTCTCCCATCACAGGCCAGACTGACAGATTAGCAGCGTCTCTCTCTCTTTCTCTCTCTCTCTCTCTTTTTTTAATTGCTCTTTTTTACTTTCTCCACAGCATCAAATCCATGCCTGAGAATGTCTTGTGATTTTATGTGTCTGCTCAACCCAACGGGTGCCAGATGTACGTGTCCAGAGGGGAAGTTACTGGTTAATGGCACCTGTGGTGATGTCAACATCTCGGGTAAAGACTACTCTTGTGTCTTCATGCCACAATTAAGATGGCTCGTGCAGCTGTATGAATTAGCCGAAGCTTTACTAATGAATGCAATGTGTTTTGCTCTGAACGGCACTTAAAACTTAAAGCCCATGGGCCTCCTACAGGGCAGACATTTTGACAAGTCACAGCAGGAAAATCACAGGTGTAAATAATAAAACGTAAGGTGGCAGAATTCCTGTGGCAACTTTAATTTCAGAATGATGGTATTTTCCACACTGGCTCACTGTCACACGGTCATCTCTTCAGATGTGTGATCTGAACAGAGCCATCACGAGTCTTATTCGTAACACCTGAACTTTTCCTATTATGAAATGTCAAAATGTCTGCTCTGAAAAAGGCAGATATTCATCGTCAGATTATTCATTTTGTATGTGTGTCTGTTGAGTCAGCCACCCCCTGTATGTTTCCCACGATCATTCCTGCTCATCCACTTCTTCCTCCACATCTGCCGTTGTCTGACATTAGCAGCAGAGCACTGATTTGATGTGATTGACTGCCACTCACTGCAGCACAGTAAGCAGTATGGGCTTCGTTTTTGTTGAAGGAGAACTGTGCCGCCCACCCTGCGAGAACGGAGGCCGCTGCTTGGCCAATGAGAAAGGAGACTGGAGGTGTTACTGCTGGCCTGACTTTTCTGGGGAGCGCTGTGAGGTCAACCACTGCACAGACTACTGCCTCAATGGAGGCACGTGCATGGGTTCACCTCTTGGTAAGTCTTCTTCGAAATACATTGTCAAACACCATATGAACAATGATTCCTCACTGAATTCCTTTAAGAACTGCATGCCCTTCTATACACCTGAACTTGTTTTTGAGGCCACCCACTCTTCATTTGCATTCATATGAACATTCATTTGAAAAGCATGAAAACTCTTTAAACACAAGCATCTGAGTGCTAATGAATAGAAGGTCCATGTGTTTGTAATTCTGCTTCCGAATCCTTTCTATTGAGCACTGAGCAGACCGAAGTTGATGTGAAAAAAAACATTCACAGCCACAGATATTTTCAATTCAGAGTTACCTGCCCATTTCCTCCTGCACACTGACCCATTGCACCAAGGCATTCAGCTACATTTGTCTTCCTTTAAACTTTCACGCCTTCCTTACCTCGGCTCACATTTGCCACATTACATCTGCCAGTTGAGCAATTTTTGTCGTTGATGCTCGTGTCCACCAAGCCTCAAATATCAACCTTCTCTCAAGTCAAGGTCTCCTTTCATGGCTTCACGGTCCCTGGAACATCCTGTTTTACCCTCACATACACATACAGTGAATGTGTATGGCTATCCTACGATGTCAATGGTGGAATTGAATCAGGATATATGCCCTTATTAAATATGCGATCCTTGATTTACAAGGCTGCATATCATTCTCCCATCATAGCCATTACCCACAACATCTTCCTTTCCATTCGTTAAAAAGATTTACCAAGACAAGGTGCTGATACAGATTGTGTGGCTTATATTCCCACATAAATATTTCTAATGGCAGAGACGTATTAAGTGGTGTGAATATATTAAAGAGTCACTGAGTGACGTCCATGAATTCATTTTGAACCTGAGCGGTGTTTTTCTTTTTGAATAAGACGAAGAAATCACACCAAGATTTGGGAAGATAAAACTATGAGCATTTATTTGTTTATTTCTTTAAATCGGGCACTCTCTGCAGCTCTTTTTAAGTTATAGAATAACATCTGCTTATTTTTTACCTCTGCTTTTGGGAAGCATGTCTACCCAACAGGAAGTAAGCTGATATTTAAAGTTCTTCTTAGGTTTTTAAACAAGCTGTACGTGAAATGAAGAGAAGTCAGGATTGTCACTGCTGCTTATTAAACGAAATGGATTCTGTGAAGATAGAATAGGAATCATCTAATCTACTGTTGGTGACAATCAGCCTTATTTTGTGCAGGATTCACAGGCAAAGTCAAAAATGCTATACCGGCTGATGAGCTGTATTCCTGTTGATGGTGAACAGCTGAGAGGAATATTATAATGTTTTGAAATCTGTTGCAATATCGGAGACGCCGCCTTTTGTTTCATTCATACATTTTAGCTTAGCCAGCCCTGTACACGCATGTTGTTAACTGACAGACTGAAGTTACACCATTGGCACATCGGCCAGCCAAGTGCATCGTCTTTGGCCATTTCTTTCTTCAACATGAATTGTCATGAAGACTACAGCTATATACGACTTGTCTTATTTCATATGGGAATGTTTTTTTTCTGCACTGAGCACGTCTTTGAGGCAAAAAAAATAAAAAATCAGTCTTAATGAATGAACAAAGATGAGCAAGGGAGGATTTAGAGTCAAATGAGTTTCCTCAAGTCCCTGCTTTGATGATAAAAAGGAACCGAAGGCAACCTCACAATCAATTAGAGGCTGGAATTTTTCCAGTTTTATCTATAAAAATACAAGGTGTCATTGAATTCCTGCTCTCATGCCTTTGGCTGGCATTATAATGGAACTTTTGGCAGCAAAGAACACACATTCAACCAGAGACACAGTCACATCTATTCTCATTTATCTGTATTTTTATGACATTAATGGGCAACAAAAACATTTGATACTGAGTTGTTATGCAATTATGAAACCGGAATAAAATAGAAAAATAAATGTAGAGTTCACAAGAGCAAAGTTCCTTACTAAGAATTAGCCAGTGTGTTTCTGAATTGGGCAATAAAAAGGTTCATTCTATATTCTGATTTGTCTGTGTCTTTAAGATAGAGCTTTTTTCAATGTGCAATACAGGTGGTAAAACGTCCCATACTGATATATTTCTACGTTATGTTTTTGTTTTTGATCAAAAAGCTAAAACAAAGATGTTTTATCACGGGCTGGCATTAGCACAAAATTTATATAGTTAGTGAAATCTGAAATATGTAGTATTAGGAAGTTAGTGATGGCAATAACCCAAGCAATCTGAACAAGTAATTATATCCAACAACAGCCACTGTCGGCTTCATTTCACTTGAACCATGTTTCATTTCACTCTCCATTTTCCTTTCCCCTGTAATTTGCCTCTTCGTCCTTCAAGGGCAACCCTGGCAATGTTTGATCCAGGGATTCTCAGTACATGCCCAGGCCACTTCACCAAAGTATGTTGCAGCAGTGTCAGGTTACAGTACACCCATCTTGATTGGGCGAAACTTTGATAAGGTGCATACTTTTACCTTTAGATAAAAGTATTGTATGTATTTGTATGTAAATCTTCCTTGGAAATCTGGTATTTTACAACATTGAACAAGGGTAATTTTCCATTATCAACTTGGCTGCTTTGCTGCCTAAAGTTTCATTTAGGCTTTTTTGAAATATTTTCTTAATTTACAATTAAGTCAACATCAGTATTACACTTTTTCACAACCTGAAGCTAGCTCCAACTTTAAAATGATTCATCATTGTTCACTTGAGTATTACAGAAATCACCTATCCGGGTTCTGCCTGATTAGAAAGCTTTAAAGTCCAGCAGTCATTGAGTTAACGGAGAAGTGGCTGCAGGGAGGGTGATTGTCTCTTGGATATTTCAAAGCCAGATTACCCCTGGCACTGGAATTGTGAAGTGTGAAATTACCAAGGAGTGTAGTATGACCTACATGGCGAGGCCTGTATCCATGGCAACTTAGTGGTCTACTCTGCAAGCAGCGTTAACGGTGTTCAGTTCAAGAGTCCCAGTAAGACATGACAGTTAGACAGTGAGCCAGCATGACAATACCAGGAACCTGAAACTGAAGCTGCCAAATGGAGTTCCAGGATAATTAATTGCAGCTATATACATCTATACCTTTCCTACTGTGACATGTCAAAGTGTTTTCTGCGAAAAAGGCCTATGTGGAGTGTGGTAATGTAAGGAGCTGACTGAAATATCTCCACCTGCCTGATAACGAATTACTCTTACTAACAATAAATCACACATTCTTTTCCAATCAACAGCACAAAGCTTGCATGGAAAATGAGTTACACTATAGTGATCATAACTCTGATCATCTAAACTGCAATGACAAGTGGGACAGATTTATATGTCAGGGTCATGTTCAAAACTAACTGGGAGAAATGGAGCATGAGATTTAAGCTGCAACTAGATTTTGTCTGACCGTCGTGTTGAATATGGAGCTGAGCCTTAAGCTAAAGCTCTCCGTTTACATGCTTGTACTATTTCAGACCATGTCCTGACTCTTGGCTGTAGGCATGATCTCTGTGACTGAAACATTAAAGCTGCCACAATCAATATTTTATATTAATAGTGGATCTAATGAATATGTGTGCGTGTCTTCCATAGTAAGCATCCCACAGAGAATTATCATCTTCCTCTGCATTCCCCTCAGCTTTGTTGAGGATTTCAGAGTCTGTGAGCCCACTATCTTTGTTGTTACATTACTGTTTTGGTTCACACTCATTTACTGTGATACAAACCCCATGTAGGCTACTGCCCAGGAGCAAATGGCACAGGACACATACAAGGTTTGTAAAAACCCGCTGAACCTGGTGGGGCATTGAGTAGCCAATGAGCCAGATATTCCCTCTGGAGTTGGTGGAGACCAAAATAGAGAGAAAGAGAGAGGAAGAAACAACAGGTGTCAGGAACCGATGTACAGATGAATGTTAATGTTACTCTGTGTCTGTAAGGTAATTGTATCTGCTAGGTAATAATGAACCGTTAATAGAAGCCTCCTGTGTCATCATTTGAAGGATGACTGAAAATTAGGGGGATGTGAGAGGAGAGAAACACGGCGTGAAGGTCCCAAGCTAGACATCAATTTTGGACATTGCAAACGAGTTGTCAAAACAATATTCTAATGTTAGGTGCCTTGGATAAGCACTGAAACCTTGAGGCTGGGCATGGGGTGCACCCTTTAATTGCAGGAAAATAGTATTTAGACACATTAGCATGGTCAACATTTTTTATAAAAGAGTTGCATGGTTTTAGTCCAATTAAATTACGAGACTGAAGGTCAATTTGGAGGGTCCTACTGATTTGGATGTATCTGATTCACAGACGGGAGAGTTGTAGCTAATTGGAGGTACCCAGTGGTCTTTCTTCTCAGGCATGGACTGTTTGATGTATAACATAAACATATACAATAGAAAAACTAGGAAAATATGACAAAAGCAAAACAGTAGGTACAACCACGTCTCCCATGGTGAAGCCAGTTGAGGTCACCAGGCCATCTGATTAGGATGCTTCCTGAACAGCTACCTGCGAGAGGTATTCCAGACATGCCTGACAAGTAAGGGAACCGTGGGCAGACGCAGAGCACACTTGCATGCATCTTGTGTCTGACCTGGAATGATTTGGGTTCCCCCTAGGTGGACTTAAAAATAAAAATGGTCACCTCTACCCACACATGGATTTGTCTAAAAATAATGAATGGGACGTTGGATCTTTGCCTGTAATCTGACCAAACTACTGGATATATTTTACTTCTACTGCCGTACTGCACCTGTCGTGGTGATTGTTGGAATATCATTTCCACACAAAATGTAACTGACTGAACCCACAGGATTTGTCTACACAGACAATACTTGTGAGGGAAATTATCTATTGTTGTTTTTTTGTCCTTTCATGCTCTTTTTGTCTCATCTTTTCTTTTTATTTATGTATTTATTTTCATCTAGGTAAACCCACCTGCCGCTGTAATGTTGGTTTCTCTGGTCCTTTCTGCGAGAGAAGGATTTGCGACAACTACTGTTTGAATGGGGGAACGTGCGACATCACTCAGGGCAACCAGCCGGTGTGCCGCTGCATGGCAGAATATACCGGGGACCGTTGTCTTTACCGTGAGTCCTACACCCACTACTCGGTGGCAGCAAACACAACAAATAATTGGTGTCATGCATTTAGCCATCATGATTGACATTAGTCTTTCAAGTCTAGCCGCAAGAGCAACCACAACAAAGAAGCACTGATTCCAATTCAGTTTTTCCTCATAAAATCTATAGAACTAACCATTTCAAAGTTCACACACACACACACACACACACACACACACACACACACACACACACTCACACACAGTGTGGAACAAAAACAATCCCCGCAAGTATTTTCTTTCAAAAAACACCATATTTGCCTCTATTTGCAGATAAACAAACTTAGAGTACCACCAACAAATAACCTTTGGATGTTTCTGTGTTGAAGTCATAATCTCTTTTCCTTTGCAATGCTTTGACATAATGGGTGGCATCATTAGTATTTTCCTGCTCATGCTTGCCCAAGGGGTAATGTCGTTTCATCTGTGGCTAAGATGTCATTTGATGTGGATAATTAAGTCCCATTAAAGTCGTGTACAATTCTGATATACCAGTTCAAACTATGTTCCCAGTTTCTCACTATACACTGTCCCCTCTCTCATTATGTCTTTGAATGTGGAACAGACATCTGCCATCACTACTGTGTGAACTCCAAGGCCTGCACGTTGTCCAGCAGTGGCTATGTGGAGTGTGTCTGTCCTGCCCGGTTTGAGGGAAACAAGTGCGAGGTGGACAAGTGTCTCCGATGCCACGGAGCTCCGTGCCTCATTAATGACGAGACGGGAGATGTGGTCTGCAAGTGAGTGCTTGGTATCTAATCACTATTGGGGTTTGCATGTCAATGCTGACATGAATAAACAGCAAGAAATTGCCAATAATTCGAAGGGAAATGTTAAAAGATGATCATGTCATAATGTTATCTTGGTTACAGTGATTTGGATCTGCAAAATCAACCTTGAACATTTACTCATCCAGGGTGATGATTGCTCATTATAGAAAAAAATTCAGAAGATATTTTGTAGCATGAACAGATTAGCCTAACAAACATGCTTTGTTATCCTCTGATGACTGCAGGTTAGCACAGACTCGGTGTCTGCTGGTAAAATGTCCAGCAATCTACAGAATCTGGGCTAGGAAACATTAAAGTGACACATAATACATAAATATACAGTCTGCGCCTACTCTTGTGACATGACTTAAAAAATAATATTGAATCACATTAATGTTATAACCCTGCAGGTAAACACACATGTCGTACTAAATCTCATTTGCTGTGTATCTCCACACGTTGTCTTTGAAAAATCGTTGTCTGCTTAGTTTGATTCCCTTTTGTCAAATAGACAGGAAGTCTGTGAAATGAAGACGATCGAGCAATCCGCCATGTTGAATGGTTTAAATGTGATAATGTCAACAACAAAATATTCCGATTGGTTAGATGTATACATGTCTGAAGTGAAACTTTCAAACAACTCAACCTTGGTCTGAAAAAATACAAGCTGCAACATGTGAAAGCTTGCATTGACTAAATATACGTTCAAAAAATACAAATAACTGCAATTAATTGCACACAAAAATGCGTCTAGTGTGTGAGGTTTTGGTAATGTCAGTGAATTAGAAGCCAGACGAACTGCGCTTCGTTATATGAATTATGCATGTTTGACAAAACCGCCGCTGAGTCATTTTCCGTTTCTTGTAAAAGTATAGCTTTCACGCCTGTCACTTACATCCATTATTTCTTCACCCTGCAGTTGCACAAATGGCAGAATAGCACCGAGCTGCCAGTTGTGTGACGGATATTGCTACAATGGAGGCACCTGTCACCTGGACCCCGACACCAACCTGCCTTTCTGTCAGTAAGTCACTGCTTAATGGGTAAAGGAAAGTGGGGGGAAAAAAATGAATGTTCTCCCCTATCATTCACGCTCTCACAGTTTACATTCAAATGCTGGCTCTCTGCCCCAGGAGGCCTCAGAAGCAGAGCTGAAAATCATCACATGGTACCACTTCCTGTCTTCAAGAACAGTGCGAGACAGATGTCTGCCGTTTAAGTTTATTGAAGTTCTGATGTCACTATGTGGAGTCCGCGGCACAGCGGGGGGCTGAGTGCGAGTACACCGTCTTATGCTGTGACACCTCACTGTGACTTAAGGTTTTTAGGCTGATAAAAAAGAGGGTTTCAAACCCTTTTAAAGCCTGCCATTCTGAGCATATCACAGTGTTCCTCCTTGCAGTTTAAGAGCGGATGTCAGGCCTCTCTGACTCTTCAGTAGTAGCTTTTAGAAATGTACCCTCTTAAAAAAGAAAAAAAAAAAAGGAGATGAGGTATTTGTCAGTGGTTGAACATGTCACAAAACTCGTACTCAAAGGGCTGCCCAGAGATTAATACCACCTCTGCTATAATCACATGCATTGCTATGTTAAACTCTCTCCAAGGAGGAAATTGGAAATCCATTTCAGAAGCCAACTCTGTATTTATTGAACTGCCCATTGTCCAGCGTAGTTAAATTGAAATTGGGGATCATCTATCACAAATTCCAGGGGATAGAATCAATTTCTATGCAAATGATCCCATCTTATTCAATGAGGTTAACTGATCCTGATAATGTGGTTTATTATTTGCTGCAACGAACGATGGGATTGTGTGAGATGATGGATATGTCTGTGTCAAGAAATCATAATGTTTGACCTTAATACTCTGAGTAAATGTAGGTACCATCAAGCCCTCCCAAAGTGTCAACCTTGCGGGGCACAACATTTCGGTTGTAATGATAATTTTTTTGCATTAAAGACCTTAAAATGGTTGAAGAAATGTTCAAAATGCATGAGCACTGTAGTAAGAAGAACTATAGTAAACTTTCAAGCCTCCACTGTCATTCACTGAGAATTATGTGAATTGTCTTCTTCAAAAGCAGTTTGACTGTACAATAGGTCTTTTTCTCTCTACAGTGAAGAAAATCTCAGAGGTGGCTTAGCACTTGCAGTTATATTGCACAACAGTGGGAGTATGTCTCCTTTCTCAGATATGTTCTTCTTAAAATATGCTCTTGATGTGGCACCATGTTTATGTCACTTTGATTTGATTGATTTTTTTTTGTATGTCATTTTATTCCTAAATAATATTACGTCCAGACTAACTTTATATTGTTGTATTTGCAGGATTGGTAAACAGTATCCAATGGACCTCAGGTCTCATGTTCTTCTCGAATGAAATTACATAATATGGTTTTATTGTTAAAGTTGAGTTAGAGTTTGTATATGACATCCATATATGAAAGGATTTTGCTTACTTATTTCCTGTATGAAATTTTTTTGCTGCAAAGCCGAGTTGCAAAGATTTTTCCTCCATATTTTTTCACAGTCTACCAATTCGCAAATCTCTATACTGAAACATCACAAGGTTGAATCAATTCAACTAGTTCAATGTTCAATATTGTCAAAATTCAAAACAATTATAGAGACAAAATAATGGATTTCATCTCTGGCCTTCCTCTTTACCACTAGCTACCATGTTCAATTCATCAGTACGTCTGAAAAATGAAAAATAAAATGTCTACCTTGAGTTTACGTTCCATAATCTGCGACAAATCAGCATCCATTATAGATAGACACTTGTGGCTGCAAATGTAAACCTTCAACATTTTGACAAAGTTCAACAACAATCACGGTAAAAAACTTCAGCTGTCCTGATAATGTACAAGCGCAGTAGTGCTGTTACTTATGTCATTGTATCTTGGTTTCGTCCCTATCCCATGTTTGTATTTTTTAGGGATAATCAACTGGCAACAAATATTTATTGGACGTCTTATTATGAATACACCTTTCAGAGCTGAAAGCACTTTAACAAACTCTTGCCTTGCAGATGTCTTCTTCACGTGGTGAGCAGCGACGTTGATTTGTATATTATTTATTTGCCAATTTGCTTGATGCAGACATGACTTACTCCATATTATGAGTGAGGCTGCGGACAGGGCTGCGTGTCAGTCTCCATCCATCAAGCAGCCAACAGTTGAACAATATACATTTTCTGGGCCCTTTTATCACTCCCAACACAATGTTTTGCAGCTGCACGTCAGGGTTCAAGAACCAACGTTGTGATGAGCTGGCCAACCCCTGCGATTACTTCTGTCAGAATGAGGGGATGTGCACATTAACAGCTCTTAACAAACCACGCTGCAAGTAGGTCCCTCTCACCTCTCCAGTTGTATATTCAGAGCCCACTCACCCCCGTTGTCCACACTCCTACCCCGACTCCATCCGGCCTCATTCCAGCCTCAGCCTCGGTCCAGTACATGGGCTCGTCGTCACAGTGCTGACCTGTAGCAACTTATCATGTAATATGAAATGGTTAAAGTGATGACTTGTGAAAAAGCAATTCAAAAATAGTTTAAGTATAGTAGAAAGATACTGTTATGACATTACATTGCTTATGTTGGAATACTTTTTATGCGGTACTGTGAGATGACGACAACACTCCAGGGTCAAGCAGGGCTAGTTCATCAATACGGAACATGTATGCATCATGAGCATGCTGGTAAAGCTTAGCGGGTTGCACTGCTGACTTTGGTACATAAGGTCGGGGTTTGATGCCCTTAGGCAAGGCCATTAATGTGACCAGCGTACCTCTGATAAGAGTCAAAGATTTATGAGTGTATGTTTATTGGACAAAGGCGCCAGCGAAATGAATGTATCGTCATTCCTACACTTTATTTTTTGTATGGATTAAATAAAGTAAAGCGATATCTTAAAGCTTTGTAAGGCAGATTACAACCTCGTTGTTGAATAGACCTACAACCAATCAGAGCAATGCAGCGTGTCACATAGTCAGATAGGTTAACTAACCTTTTGTAGACTTTAGATTTCTTTTGCAGTAAAGACACGGAAGTGCAATCGTATTATATAACCCTTCAAGAAAGCACCTCCCGAAAAGGTTGAACTATTCCTTTGAGGATAGATTAATTATCATTTCTATTATGGATGCAAGTGGTAGCAGTAGTAGCACAGCAGCAGTTTGGGACAGTACAATGAGACATGTTCCTATGAAACTAACATCCTTTACTGAAAAGCTCAAATTAATTTTTTTTTATTATATTGTGGGGAGATATTAAGGCACTTATTACATTATCAGTTGCTGCATGACAGTACTTTTCCTGCCCCTCACTGCCACCTATTCACCCATCTCATGCAGTCCTCACACAGAAAACCAGGGGGGCGACTAAAACATGACACTGTCTTTGTGATTTTGGAATCAGTGTGTGCATTTGCAGCCTGTGCATGATGACAAGTTGAATGTTTGTTCTTGATCAGTCCTCACGCAAACACGCCGCATACCTTTACGTTCGGCCGAACATCTCATCGGTAATTGGTGTTTATCTTTAATTCCTTCACCAAAGGTTGAGGATTTCCACACTGCACAGAGAATTAGTCTTTTGCGCGGTTTACACTTCCCTAAGCAGATCAAACTCCCCAATGCCCCCTATTTCCCATTAAATTTCATGTTGCTGTGACATTTCATTTGACGAAGGCGTGATTCATTTCCTATGGGTAAGGGGCTGCATTCTTATTTTTGATAGCTTGATGTTCTGATTCTTGGAGTGCATGTAATTTAGGGTAATTTCATTCTGTCATCATCCAGTCACACCCACCAGATCACTCAAGCTTTACAGACCCATCTGCGTCAGTCGTGTGAAATTAGACATCACCTTCTCTAACAAGGGTCATACATCACGCCCATCAGATCCCATTGAAACACAAAACGAGATGACGACTTCTTGTCCCGCTGTCATCCCTTGATTGTTTTTTCTACACTGAATATTCAATATGTAAATTTGCACCGCCGTGTATGGACACAACATGTATATACATAGTGCTCTCTCTCCAGGTGGTGTTTTGTTTTTTGTTGGATCAAAGCACTCCATTGCAAGTCTGAATCATAATGTGTCGTACTTGTAAGCCACAGTCACATCGTAGCGCAGTTCATTTTGCAAAGGTGTTTTCTCAGCAGGCCTTCTACTCTGAAAAGTATGCTAATGATGGTTTTATTTATACTTCTATTTTGACCTCCTTCAGATGTTCAGCCAATTGGGCAGGAACACAGTGTGAGAGACCCGCCCCTAAAAGCAGCAGATCAGACAATACCAGCGGAGGTGAGACTTGGGAATTTCAAGAGGCCTTATTATAAAACCTCACATTTTCCCATGTGAATAAATGTATACACAATGCAGGTCCCATAGTAGTTGAATGGTTACTTGCACATGTAAAATTTCCACATTTTCGATCATCCTGTCGTCAAGTTAATTTTAGAAATGCAGTGAAGTCCTTTAAGTAAACTGAATATGTTAATGACAACACTCTAATATTCTGATGCAGAGCTCTACATAGCGTCTTACCTTGACTACTTCTTTTTCACCTGGAGAATGAATGTATAGCTGTGCAGTCAGCTTATCCACTATAAAACACATATTTTCTGAGGTGGCCTTTTTCTTTGCAGCCACAATCGGCCATTTCGACATAGAAAGTGTCACTAGTAGTTCATTATTCATGACTCCGCTGTCTCTCTTCTGTCCCCTAGGGAGCATAGCTATCATTGTGCCTCTGGTCCTGTTGGTCATCCTGATTGTGATGGTGGTAGGAGGTGTTTATATCTGCAGACGGAGGCAAAGGTGAGTAAAGACGCGAATAAATACAATATGAATCAAATGAAAAATAATGACAGATCTAACACTACACGACTTTGAAGATGAATGGACACCTTTGACTTCTCCATGAGGTGTGTTTGCCTGTTTCAGCATGTTCTGCAGGAACGCTTGACTTCTTGGTCGCTGGTTATTCAGGGGTTTTTTTAGCTCTGCACAGCATACGTATGCACTGCTAATGTACCAAGTAGTAGAATGTGATGTGATGTGTGGAGAGAGAGAGGCACTGTGTTGACCTGCATGTTGTCTCATGTTAATTATGGCCGGCTCCACACACACCTCAGGGGAAAACGTGTCCAGAGGCAGCCCATGACGAACGGCGGGATAAACGTGGAGATTGGGAACCCGTCATACAACATGTATGAAGTGGACCATGACAACCATGCCGATGCAGGCAGCCTGTTGCGACCGAACTTCACGCTGGACCCTCAGAAGGTTTGCTCATTTGTCTAATTATTAGCACATCGTCGGCAGACTAAAGCTTCACATATGTGTCTGAAACACACCTGAAAGTTTTTGTAAGTCTCTTTGGTTATTCAATGCAATATATAAATTACTGTCGCCACCATGGAAACATGTTTTAAATGAGATCACAAGATTAACATTATTTTTCTCATTTTTTTTTTCTGCAACACAAACTGCTCAGATTCAGCAAGAAACTGTATTTGTTATAAAAAAACATACCATTTTATCTTGTTATATCAAAAGATGTTCTGAGAACTGAGCCGTTGCAAGGTCGTTCAAGATCACTGAAACCACATCCACACAATATTACAAGTGCACAAAACAATATGACGACAATTCCCAGCTACACAAAATGAGACGTGTTTTGTAGCTACAACAATACAAAGTCCATGCTATATACTGTAATTATTCAATCTTATGATATTATAGATCAGATGTATTATACAGTATGATTGGTCCAGTCTGCATTACCTTTTTGACACATTGACTGGATATTTATCTCATTTTTGTTTTGTTTTTTGATATAGCATCATGATGATTTTTCATGTTATACTACAGCCCTGTTTTAAGAACATAATTGTCCTCTTATATTGGAAAGTGCAATGTTGTAAAAGAAAAAAAAAACAATTATAATTTGTCATTTAGCAGTCACAAGAAATCACATCATAACATGAAAAGGAACTTGTTATAAAATAATGGCTCAAATTAATCCTTTCAAGTAACATTTAATGTCTTTGGAAAAGATGTCACAGGAAGACATTATCTTAAACTACATTATATGCCGCTGTTGTGATCTGTCAATGTGCTAAGAATCCAGTATGACGAGAATTACACTATTTCCAGACAAATTAATTTGATTAGGCACCATATGCTTTGAAGAGGATTTATGCATCCGTCTTTGACTAGTATTTCAGTCGCCATGTGCGTTCATGTCTTTAAAGTCATCCATGATTAATGCTGCAGTTTTTTAAGTGTGTGGCGTGGGAGGAGCCGATTTGAGTGACCTTGATTGGTGCCGATTCTTATCACATGATCATTAACATTTCGTTGCAGGTGAGTCACCGCTGCACAAGCATCTGAAGCATAGTCAATTCCAAGGACACCAAAAACGATTCATCAACAATTTTACAGCTTTATAGAAATAATTTTGTGTTTGTGTTTCACTTGTCTCTGCTCCAATTTCTGTTTCGGCATGATATCTGGCAGCGGGACGGATCAATCGAATCACATTAGGCTCTGCAAAGATTTTGTAAAAGCTGACTAGTGCGAAAGAAAGTGCATGTGCCGTGAACCAACGGGACGTTTCATCTGGCTGGTGATTTATTCTGTTAATGGGCCTCGGTCCCAGTCTAACACTCGCAAATGAATCATAACACTTTCTCTGATGTTATCTCGCTCACCTGCTCGAGCTTGGGGCCTAATGCTGTTGCTTTATCCTGCCAACTTTGTCATCTGCTATTGTCGGCCCAATCTGGCTGTATTTTTCAAAAGAGTCACACTGGCCTGAATCTAAACTAGCTCCTGTTTTCCACTACACACTTTCAGTCACTTATAATAACATACTTTATACTGCATTCAATGCAATTTTACCATTTTTTTTGACGGAATTCCTATAATAAACCGGAGCTGCACTGATTAGGGAGTTTGCACATGTAGATAACATTAGACTGTGAAAGTTGTTTGATTTTAACTTGGCATCATGAACACAGATGGTGCTTGTTGTGTTGCAGGGCTGGTGTGTCAAATCCACTGACTCTCGCACCTTGGGCATGAATTCTGTGCCCAAGGAGGTAATCCCTGGACAGGTGAATTTCATAAACTTCACTCCATGTTTGCAGAAGAATCCATAATGAGAGCGGGGGGGTCCTCCTTGTACAGATTGTAGGCGATCACTGTGCAGTTACCATGGCGAACAAGTTGATATGACTGTGTAACACATTAATATTCACATTGAAACTTGTGTAAAATGTAAATCGGACCAAAGTGAGTCATGGTAACATTCACAGTGCACAAAGCTGTTTCCTCCATCATTCTGTGAAATCAGTAGAGTAACTGTATCATCCCAATCTTAAATCAAATGAGCTTCTGAAGCTTTTTTCATAGGGAACCAGACCTGCATGTCTTTGTGTTGAACTGTCTGCATGATGCCATCTGTACGTAACATGCTTGCTAAGTAACAGTCAACCAGTATGTATGTATCTTGTGCTTTTGTTTGCTCTGCTTTTAACAATGTAAATATTTTTACTGAGAACTGGATATTCCAAGTTTTTTTCAAGTTTGAAATGGATTAGATACGCAGTAGTCATGTCTGCCACTAGGGGTCTCTTAATCGAAACAATAAGAAATGAGGTTTGTTATTCAATGATTTATATTTGAGGACGTTGTGAAGTATCACGGGGTTGTGTTTTGTCACAACCACTGCCAATCTATCTGACATAACTCGGTCAGAACTCATTTTCACCGACGAAGTAGAGTGTTAACGTTTCAATCATGTTACAGTTTGTCACATATTCACATTATGTTGTTTCATTCGAAGGAAATAGCCCAAGGTAGCGTTAACTAACACAATGTTAGTTCACTGACACCCTTGCAAAGTTCTCTCCATCTTGGAAATACCAACCTCATCACACACATTTTATTCCTCTTCCTGTGCCATAATCTTCTCGGTCATTTGTTTCACGCTTGTGTTTTCGAACCATCACACGTGATCAATACAACAGGAGAATGAAATAAAACAACAACAGAGGGGCTAACTAGTTTACAGACTAGTAAAGCCACCAACAGGCGACCAGATGAAACGGATCTTTATTTAAAATGAGGGTTTTCTCTTGGGTTGAAAATGGTGGGAAACATTTGGGATTATGTACAGTAAGTGCACTACTCAGAATCAGAAATACTTATTATTGATCCGTGGCTGAAATTGGCTTTGACAAAATACATAACAAAGGTCTTGTCATTTTTATTCATCAAAACGTGGAAATGTTATATTTTACACCATAATTGACTGTGTACTGCAAAACAGTCGAATGGATTTACAGAAACCTTCGGGGGATTCTAACCTGCTTTGGTTTCTTTCAAACTGGCCGCTAAACTCTGCTCTAATCAACATATTTTCCAGACGCAACAGGCAACCGTTTTCAGATGAAACATAAACTGTCACGTTTTCTGGATTTGATTGAAATAGGCATCTGTCTGCTTCAACAACTTTGTAGGGTGACAACACGTTGTTCTCAACTTGGTCTGTTGTCCCCAAGTGGCCAAGAAAAGAAACAACAGAGTTCTAATTCTGCTTTAAGGATTTCACTGTTCTGAAGTAATCTACATGAAAAAATATTGACCCTTTCTCTTCCTTCCTTCCCTCCCTCCCATGCAGCCCATGAACTACTCCAACCCTGTGTATGCAAAGATTTATATCGATGGACAAAACTGCAGGAAGCCAGTCATCAGTATTGACGAGAGGAGAGAGCTACTCCCAAAGAAATTAGAGGGGACAATTCACGAAACCGCCGCATAGCCTAACTTTACACTTTGTACGTCTTTTTTTACCACAGTGTATAATGTATAATATGATGGAGGAAACAAGATTTCCTTCTATTTCCTACGAGGCGCTTAGGTTCGGCTGGTTTAGCATCAGCATAATGTCCTTGTTGGTGTGCTGAAGGGTTTAATTTTCCATTTGCCGTTTGCTTTCTAATGTTTGTCAAACATACGTCATACAGCACCATACTGTATACTATATGACACTGAAGTAAAGCTGCTGATTTGCAAAAACTTTATTAACACCATAAGCCACACTAGTGCACAGTTTAAACCTTAAGATGCAGTGCTGAAATGTGTACCCATAACTGTTTCTAGTTTAAATGGAATAAGGACACTGTCTTTTTGTGAAGGTCATGAAGGCAGGTTAGGCTCCATTTTTCTGGACAAATATATCGTAGAGAAAAGGTACGTTGGTTATTTCTAAGGCTTCTATTTTTTTTTTTTTCATGTCATGCGACATGTGGACTACAGAGCTTCACAACCGAGCAGTGCAGCTTGGTACTTTTGAGGCCTTTTTTTTTTCTTTTTCTTTCCACGGTGGATCTACTGACTGGATTTCCAGTGAAGGCCATAATAATCACGATGATCCTTTCTCACACAGTATGTAATTTCATAGGTCTTCTGTCTTTTCCATTTTCACGGATTTCAAGCTCCATTCACCCCCGTTTCCACAGTGATAGACCGTATGAACTATATCTTTGGGTGAAAGAGATTGAAGCCCACCTTGAATGTTCTCCGATCAGATTCCCGGATCACGTACTGTACACTGAAGAGACAGATACTGAATACCATATTTTTCTAGGTTATATGTCAACAGATGGATTGAGGATGTAAACAAGGAAGAAATTTACCACAGTCACAAAAAAGGTTATCAAGAGTTATTATAGAACACATCTGTTACTTGGGAAAGGGAAGATGATAAATATAAGAAATTTTATAATTTTGTATTTGATTTGTATGTCGTTTGGCTGCTTGTATTTTGAAGAAATGTACTAAATGTAAGTAATTTTTTATATAAAATGTAAATCAATATTGAATAAAGGGGGCTTATTTCCACGTCGTGTTCCTTCCTCAGGTCGAAGCAGTTCACACCTCTTCCTACAGTGTCAAACAACAAAGTAGCTCACACCACAGGGTGATCGGATAAGCATTGAGTAATGTGATATTTCAGTAGCAGCGTGTGTGTTGTCCTATCAGCCTATTCAACCTGTGATCAAAGTGGCAAAGTCAATCAGCAGTGTGAGGGGTTTTTTTTTACCTGCTGCGCAGAGGAAGGTAGCTGATGGGAGATTACTGCCCTCCCAGTGTGTCCAGGAAGGACAACACCCTTTGTTACCTGGCGTGGGGCACACGGTGTCAGGGCCACCTGCAGAATGATAATTCAGCCCTTTGCTTGTTTTACAATGGCTTTCTCCCCGTACACTTCACTTCCTACCTCACCATGGCAACCAGAGGAGGCAGCGGCACTCCAGCTCTTTCTCCATCTGTCTGTGCTATCAGCTGGATCTGCCAGCACACCCGTCCTAGCACATTTTGACAATGTACAAAGAGATACCGCCATTTTCAGCCTCCTTAATTTCCCTCCACAGTAAAGCTCGCAATTAGGGCACAAGCCATGAATCTGCAGCGGTAACGAGAGAGAAATGTTAATCGTGGACTGATTA
Organism: Scophthalmus maximus; assembly: GCF_022379125.1. Taxonomy (NCBI): domain Eukaryota; kingdom Metazoa; phylum Chordata; class Actinopteri; order Pleuronectiformes; family Scophthalmidae; genus Scophthalmus; species Scophthalmus maximus. Next base: position 15,671,101 of record NC_061528.1, on the reverse strand, counting down.
CATTTTCTACTAAATGAATAAAACGACAAATAACACATAGATGAATGGACTTCCCATGCTGGCAAGGATTTTGTTTGCTACACGCATCGTTTCTATTCTTCTAGGGAACTTACAGAGCCACGTGGACGTCATTAGAAAGAGGGCAGTCGTGAAGTGGGTGACCACTTCACCTCCTATGCCAGATTAAAGAATGTTGAGGATGTTATGTGGTTGTTGATCAGATGTATTTTTTCTGTTGGATAAGCTCAAGTAACCACTTTTATGCTGTAACTCTGCTCTGCTGTAACTTTAGTCCAAAACAATCACATCCAGTTAGCTACTTCACACTGTTTAATGTTGATTCTGCATCCACGTGTGAACATCTCGTCGTAGGATTACTTTTTGTAAAGTATTTGACGAGGTTGATTCTGCCACCTTGTATCTCGCTAGAACTGGTGTTCAGGGTTCCGGAAGTAAACATCTAGTTCATTTTCAGAACAGGCATGTCAAGAACATTGGCATTTGGAGCGTTTTCAAAGTTTGGATACACATGAAACTCTACCGGTTGAATCATTTCCATAGAAAAAAGATGAGCAGCTCCATTATTTAAAAAAAAAAAAAATTCTTTCTTTGATAAAAAGGCGAGCCTGTGTTCATGAAGGAGAAGAGTCAGCTCCAGCTTCCCAAGAGCATTTCACTGAGCATTTTTTGGCTCATGCTTACAGATTTCATGACATGTTGAGCAGTTTATTCACAATAAGACTCCGGGTTAGATTTAGATGAATCGAGCGAAGTTTCTTCTTTCTCTGATCTACACATCCAACTGTCGTCTTCTACAAGGCCCCTGGTTGTTGTAGTTGTAAGAAACTGATGAAAAACAATTCATAGTATCCAGGAGGGTTTTTTACATTGAGGACCATAATATATATATATATTTATTTTTTTTAAACAAAAGCACATAAAATATTCTACTCAACTATAGTTCCATGATGTAAACAGTGAGCCTGGCAATATGAGGGCTGGCAACGAGACATGTCCTCAATGAGTCCAGAAACGTTTTACTGTAAATAAGTATAAGGGCTTTTCACGGTGATTTGCTCATTTTTGCCTTAGTAACTGTTTTTTTTTTTATTGCTGCCGACCACTTTAATAGCATATGTCATGTTATGATGATGACTACCGTGCATCTTTGGCAGTCACTTTTGTTCCATACACAATTATTGCAAAGCAGTCCAGTTGAAAAAATGCATTCATTTAATTCCAGCTCATCTCCAATGACACGTCGCTGGCTAATATATTCGTAGTTTGAATTGTTTCAGGTCCTCTTACACGGCACTATACTGACTGCTGATATCCAACAGCAGGACTTGAAGATCCAAGGTGTAAAGTTCTGTTTCTGGGGACATTTTCTTTATGAATGAAAATCTCCTGCAGACCCAGAGGAACAGGAATTTTAAAACCATTGATTATGCAAATAATCGGATCTTATTAGCATACACATTAACAATCAAACAGAAAACCTCCCTTAAAAAGAATCGAGGAGAGGATTAGTGTGAGGGTCCAAATATGTTCTTGCACGATGAGACCCAGCGAGTTGAATCACATCATCTCATAACATTAGTGCCTTCCACTCTATTTCTATACAACACAGTAGATATCATCATCTTCAACAGAGACATTTATTCAAATTCAAAATGTATTTAAATTGTATTTGAATACCATTAGATGAGGTTTAAAGCTCAGGGAAAAAAAGCTAATAAGAGAGAGGAAAAACTTTCATGCCACAACTTTATCACTCGAAACAATGAACAACCATGTGTCATTAAAACAAAGTAGGAAACTACTGGGGCATAAAATTCCAAGTGACATGATCCTCAATCATTGGTTTTGTAATTTGACGGCGTTCATTGTTCACACTGGTAGTCGTATGCTTCACTGGTGATGATCGGTGAAGGCACAAACAGTGTATGCAGCATAAATGTGCGGGCGTGTTCGGCGATGCTGAGGCTGTTGTCAGGAAGCACATGTACAGTACAAGTTCTCTATACAAACGTCTTCAGTCGATGAAGATCTCTTGTTCTGCAGTGATAAAACTCCGCGGCGCAGGAAGGGAAAAAAAAAGAGGGAGCAGCTTCTGGCCCACTCACTCAGCCATCAAAGTGCATCAAAAGAAGAGAAAAACAGAAATTTGAAAACAAGTCCTGAACTAAGAGATGGCTGGCACTCCCCTCCCCTCACCTTGCCTATTGATTTTTTGTCTCTTTTCCACTTAGCAAGCATCACCATTCTGCTGCATAAACATCAGAAAAACCCAGAGGGCTCATCTCTCGGACAGAATCAATAACAGCAGGAGTCGTATTCACATTATAAACAACAGGTCCTGCATACTCATCCTGCAGCTCGCACCAAGGCTGCTTATCGCTCAGTGTGTGGAGAGCAGGAGAAGCACGTTAAGGATAACCAAGACAGGAAGAATGGGGTGACGGGAAGACTGCAAACTTACATATGGTCAACATTGCTAATAACGTCTCAACAAAAAGGTGGTTTGAGATATTAAAGGTGACACTAACTCCTCGTTTCACATTTGATTTACAGCAAAATTGTAAGATTACATGAAAAAATAAATCACACCTTAACCCATTAATGATGATCAGGTTTTATCCTCTGCGGGTAAAGTAGGATAAAACCTGTAGCTGATGAGAAAGTTGAGATAGTTTTCCTAAGCAGTGAACCAATGAACCATCCCACCAATGTTGACATTCTTATAATCATGCTGCTAGTTTGCCTTATAAGATAGCAAAGTATGGAAGACTTGAATGTACTAAACTTCAGGGCTTCATATTTGCCACTTGATTTATAGCATCCAATACAATGAATCCAGCACCTCCTTTGTCACCATCAAAATCCCATTGAGTCTGAAAAAAGTTTGCCAATTTCAGATGCTTTAAAAAATATTTTTCATGCTCATATTCAGGTTCATACTTTTAATTTGTGTTACCACTTGCAAAGGTTTACATGCTCTAATGTTCGGAAAAGGCATCGGTGATCTCACACTGCCCATTCCTGCAGCTCCTCTTTTCACCCGCTGTCTGAAACGCCTTGATTTATTTTAGCCCCTCCTCTCTCGATAAACTGCAGTCTGTTGTGATTGGTCCACCGGTCTCAAAATGTGCAGGAAATGTCACGCCCCTTCACCAGAAAAGTGGAGATTCTCAGATTGCAGGTGGGGCTACACCGAAAGAGCCCAGCTGTGACTTCGCAGTGGGAGAGGAACCTGAGCCGGTTGTTCAGAGCCAGGCTTGAAAACGACAGGGCGGCATTTTTTCAGTTTGTGGGCCGGCAGGCTCCACAGACACACACATGTATGTGCACAAACACTGAAAGTGATTGTCGCATTATTTGTCACCTTTAAAAACAAAAGTAAGATGTCAATCGGCCCTGCCTATTAATCAACCTTCTGTGTGTGCCCGTCATTTGGGGTGCACATTGGAGCGTGCCACATTTGGTTCTCGGAAGAGTTCCCTGACCTTTTCTCCCCCCTCTCTGTGCTCTGGGACCTCTTCATTTACAAATTCAAATTAAGTTTAAAAAAAAAAAAATGATCAGCCTGTCATGTCTTCAAAGTAGACTAGACTGTTGGATTCATTAAAATTCATCAAAGCAGCCATAATTAATTATTTGTTTGGACTTAAATGCACAGCCATGAAATAAAAAACTCAACTAGCAACATGGCACACGGGGGGAAGTGGGTTTTGGGAAGTTGAAAACTTCGGTCATACTGCAAATGTCAGGAACGCCAAGCAACAATCATCAGACCTGTCACATTTTTTTTTTACAGGGCCATGGACGTTGCCATCATTTCTTTGATAATGTTCAATATTAAAATACACAGTAAACAAGATGGACCCAAGATCATTTGTCTGGAGGTTGGGGATGGAAGGTAGACACCCCGACCTTGTAGAAATGGTTTGGAAATCACGGGTAACAAATTGTATCATTGATGAGGTTCATGAATAAGCTTTATTACCAAGCGTCCGAACATCTGTTGTATCCTTAAAAAAGACCTGTAACATGCATCCTGAAGCTTTTCTGCCACCTCCCATTGAGCTCATTTCTGAGGGCGGCCCACTAAATAATGGATCTTTTGTTTATAATATGTTGGTCGACAAGTCACCATATTTACATGCAGCAGAGACAGTGGAGGATGTTCTATGTCCTTGCGAACCCTGAATAACAACTGGATTAAGGGGGGGGGGGGGAAACGGGTGTGAATTGTAATCCCGGTGGTGAAAGCTGCTCTCTCAGTAAGCGCAGACAATAAATCTGTGGGAGGGTCCACTCTTTCTTTGGCAGCTTTTATGTTTCTGCAACAATTACACTCCCCAGTCCTTGATCACAGCGGCACACAGCATTAAAGAACGCATGCTGAGTGGGTACTGCACATTTCATCCACTTAATTCTGACACTTTGACACCGGTGTTGATTAACTGTCTGAAAATAGATAACAGTCGGGCTTTTAGAGAGCAAAAGATGGAATAGCAGGGGAGAACAAAATGGACAAAGATTCTCCAAGGTGAAAAAGACAACTAACCTAACCCATTCTTACGCACCAACTTCACTGTCCTAACCCGTTTTCAGACATGAATGGCAAACCTCAGAAGATGTCCAGGCCTGAATTTCTGGACATTTGCCGTTCACATATGAAGAACGCAGCAGGAGGTTGTCCGGGTCAGACATGTTCACACCACCTTGAACATTTCAGGAAAATGTTTTCAACAATAGGTTGTGTAAAACCCATATATTACAGATTATGTAGACTGGCACAGCATTATGGGTATACAATACTTAAAATAAGAAAACAGTTAGGAAAGTATATGTAATCCAGTACCACAGAAAGACATTCAACACCCCCTCATACCCAGAAAACTAATAATATTTGCTCTATATGAACATACCTTATAAATGGAAATGAAATGACAAATGATATACCATATATGATGTTTCATATATTGGGGACATGAGGTAATTAATAAAAAGTTCATCTGAAAGAATTTGTGCATTGAGAATACATGTAATGCAATATAAATTAATACATAATGCATATACAATTGACATAAATGGTACAGAACAAACAATAAACTCCCCCCCCCTTTTTTTTTTGCAGCTGTTATGAACGTAAACAAAACAGCTTGTCATAAAGAAGCTGGACCAAAAAATAATGCTCTCCTGTGCATTAACACGTTGGATGCATTTCAGTGGTAAATGGTTTCTGCGTGCATTAGAGACTTTGGGAACGTTTTGGTTGGCAGCGTTTCCTGGGAAGGCTAGGTGGACTTACTTTAATCAACCTCTCATGCCAAATTGGTGCTAACGATTTTCCAAAGCCGGAGAAGTTACTCCACTCTCTCAACTTACATATAGGGCTTCGGGTAAATAGTAAATGAGCATACTTTAAAGTAATAGTCTAAGGTCCATTCAATTTGACAAAGGTGAGAGACCAAAACACGCTTGTGCAAATGTAACAAAAGGTAGGTGAGATGTGTTGGTACCAGATGACAACGAACTTGCATCGCTGTATATTTTAATTGTGCAGAAAAAACATGTTAGCAGGCCAAATGAGTCCTCCACTTTTGTAACCAAACCTGTCTTCGTTTACACAAGCGCAAGAGGTCCTGTGTCATGGGTAAAGCTCGACAAATAATGATGTCCTTGGAAACAGCCAATCTGGATCATTCTAACTGTGCCGTTACAAACGGTCTTTAGAACAGGTAAATGGACCTGGAGTGGGGATCATTTTGTCAACAGGGAGGTTCAGAAGGCATCATGAAAAGGGACCGTTTGAACGTCTACTGTTCCACGTTGGGAGTTTTATATGCAATTCATGCAATATTGAAAAACTGTAGGTAACCACAGGTCAGGAATGTCGCCACTTAACCCTCACCAGCTGAATAAAAGTAGCCAGGGATCGAGCTGACTGTGTAGGAGCTACGGTTAGATGAGAGGGAACAGAGATATGAGAGGTCTGTGTTACCAACTTAACCCCAATAAGATCTTCACTGCAGTCATTAGCCATAATGCGCATTCGAAAATAGCCAATGCCGCCTCCACCTCTCTATTTATTCCCTTCCTGCCTGCAGACTGCCTCTCAGGTGAACTGAATTAGAGAGGGGAAGCAGCAGCAGCGGGAGGAGGAGGAGGAGTTGTGTGTAACACAACGACAGTTCCCAAACTCAGCAATACAGACTGAGTGGTAAATGAATGAGGTGGACTGGAACAGGGGGGTAGGTAGATCTTATTTGTTCTGATGCAGCCATATATGCATGGCTGGAGGGATTGTAAACAGAGTGGACACATCTGCCCTATTAGTCACAGACTGACCACCTCCATGGACCATTACCTGTGATGGATATATACTTCCATACTCAGTGTGAGCTCCAAGTGATCGGGACGGTGCACTCTGGGAATGTATTCATCTCAGCAGGAAATAAATGTTAACATTGTGAAAGTAGCTCTGGGCTCACTTTTATCCTTTATCCATTCCTCAGTGCCAAATTGGCCTTTTACTGTCTGTCTGTCTGCGGCCTGATATGAAACCTTGCAAGGTGGCCCTAAAGTAGGAGAGCACTCGGAAATGTTTGCCGGATAATAAATAGCAAACTGCCTTAGTCGCAATTGGCAAGTCCCGGCTCCGTCTGGCTGCAGCAATAATCACGCTATCGGTTTAAATTCCGTTCATGTCACTCTCACAAGGCCCTGCCAGCTTACAGGAGGCATAAAAAACCTGCTGTGACTGATGTTAAGGAAATTATAGGTCATAAGTCGCTGTGTTTTTTTGAGCCCCAGAGTGGCATCGTGGAAAGAGCTCATGACCCTTTCTGCTGTCAGAGGAACCTGGGGGGGGGGGGGGGCAGTCAGAGGTAGTTCAGGTAAATGTCATGGCCTGAAATTTAACACGACAGCTCTAAGTACAGGGGTGAACACACCCACGATGCATTGAGGAAACATTTCAGATCCGATCACTCAGACCACGTTCAGAGGCGGTCTGAGACGCATGAGCCGCACTTTATTACCAAATGCGTCCTGGGCCGCATTGAAGGCACACTTACTGTACTCAGCTGACTCAGCCGTGCCTGTCCTCTGACCTGCTACAGTGTCATAATGAACCAAAAGTATTTTTAAACCCGTCAGTTTTTTCCACTTTTATTTCGCGCAGAACGCATTGACGCCCCTCCTGGCTCCGCTCTCTCCTTCGCACAAATGGACACTTCGGTTTAGTCAGACTGTCTAAAAAACAACAACACCATTTGGTCTTCGCTACGGAGATGATGTACATAGCACATTTGCATGTAGAGCAGGGACCTGAGATCTGATAGCAAGCGGTGACAGGAGACATATTTAGGACACTTTTTGATGTCACACGCGAACCTGATGCTGTCCACTTGTGATCGGATTATTCGGAGGGGGCTGTTAATACCAGGGTCTGAACAGGGCCATTGTGATTCCTGCCCACGACTCCTCACATTTATAGAGCTTGATGCATGTTACCTGTCTCTGGGGACGCGGGCTTAAATGAACCGGTAAAACTCTGCATTGTGCTTCTGATCTCTCCGGATCTGTCAATGCCAATGTGAACATTTTAATCTTAAAGCCAGTGGAGTTTAGATGTCTTGTTCTGGGTTGTTCACTTTGTAGCTCCTTGTATGCTGCCTTAATTTTTGCCAAGACTACAAGCTTGAAAGAGATCCCCACTTAATCTACATACTGGAAAGAAAGAAAGACAGAAAGACAGAAAGACAGAAAGAAAGAAAGGTTGGGATGGAGCAGGAGGGGGTCTAGCACTAGGACCCAGACAACAAGCAGTGACTATAAAGAAAGGGACTGGAAGCTCACCTGGGCTTTCCGTCCTGCCTTGAGTCCCACCCAGGAGACGGCACAGGCCAGCTCTTGTTTGGCAACACTCCTGTGTGATTTGATTTATCATGTATGGTGAGGGACAATAACAACTTGAGGTAATTGCAGAAACATCAGCGAAGAAACATGATTTATGTCACCTGCATGCAAATGTGTTCCACCATTGTTCCAAACAACCAGGGGCGAATGTGCTGGAAATGCCAGCAACTGCTTTTCCCCTTTTAGTCATCAGGTTGTACTGTAGCACAACTGCAGTGGCCGTTTGTTTGGTGTGTCAACTGCGGCTCAGCAGTTATGGGGCCATTTTGACTCGATGCAATAGTCGTTTGGTATGAATCACCCTAGATCCCCAAACCAAAATCCTTTACTTTGGTAAAAGTAGCTTCCACACTTCCATTTAAAAAAAGCTCCACAAAAAGTAAAATGTAATTTCAGTAAAAATAAAATAGAATGCAATCATTACAAAAGATGTACTTAAATTTGTGTGTGTGTGTATTTATTATAATGTATGTCAATGTATTTGTCATGTATTTAGATATGATTTTTATGATTTATGATTGCCAGCGCAGCTACGTGTAACAATTCAATTGAGAACTTTACTGCTGAAACTGTTTAACATGGAGCTAATTGTGTTTTAGATTTTACTTAATTCAATCTGTAAAGATTCACTATATTTTACAAGCTCATCTGGTTTGTTAATAAAGTAGCAATCGAAGTCGCTTAAGCTGTCGAACAAATGTCTTTGTATGAGCTTTACCAGATATTAAAGGAATGTGAAATTAGCCACTATACACCACTGACCGTATGTGTTGAAATATGAATATTACCCATGGTAAGATGATTAATCATCATGTAATCATTTAATATGAAACAAAAATATGTTCCCTCCTACACACAGATCCTGAATACACAGAGCACATTGATTCATGACATAATTAGGGATGGCTTCTGTATAAAAAATGTTGGGCTTTATCTTCCATACTAATGTTATTCCATACTTCTGATTAAATGTTCACTGTTCCTCAGGAAACATTGTTGAAAAGATTTGGTCAAAATACCACATAATAAAAAAATGCATCTAGGTAAAAATACCCAGACATACTTACTAACTGCAAATGTCAAAGATAGTTTTCAGTAGCACACATTTAGCTAGTGTTATTGCAAGTAGGATTAAGGATTATATAATAATATAATCATAGACCGTTTTAAATATTCAGTTTTTTAGATGGTATCTACTAATTCCTTCATTTGCAGTGTGTGTGTGTGTGTGTGTGGTTGTGTGTGTACGCATGCTGTACCTGGAAACAAACAGAGAAACCCCCAAACAAAATTAACTGTAGTCAAATTCCAAATATCAAAGAAATTATGAATTTATTCTTGTCAACTGCATAGTGCACTGATGATATTATTTCTAAAGAGCAACTAAGAAACAAAGCATGTTTGACTCTTCAAATGCTTCATTACACAGCTCAGTGTGCATGAAATAATATTTTTTAAAAATTCAAAAATTACAATCAAAGCCAGATGGTAAAGATAATTCATATAGTGTAATATATCATCGTCTCACTGTTTAACACTGCACCAGATGCAGTGTTTTTTTCTGTGTGTGTGTGTGTGTGTGTGTGTGTGTGTGTGTTTGTGCACAATAGCTTCCCAGACAGAAAAAATTGAATCTGTTGTTGCCATTAGGATTTAAATGACTTCTCTTCAAGATGTTTCAATTCATTCAATTTTTGTGATTTTTTTTTTTTTTTCTGTGGCTGTAGAGGTCAAAAGGACGTGGGAATAAAGCACGTGATCAGATTAGGGGGATTTGTAGACAAATAATAAAGAATCTCCAAGTGAGGGTGGAGAATAATTATTATCATCTGATTCAAAATCCTTCCTAAAGAGGTTTGCCCTTTGGTCTTGAATGTATTATTTTTCTGTGGATGATGAAACATGTTAGTTTCCAGATTTGGGGAGAGCAGAACCCCCACTTGAGTTTGTTCTGGCTCTGATTTGTCTGTGTTGATCAGAAATAGTGCCCAAAGCGTACAGATAGCAGGCACATTGAGATAAGAGATAAGATAGATCAGATGGTGGCTAGGATAAGATGAAACAATAACAACAATTTAAAAGCAATTAAGACATAGGCAGTTGTGGGCACAGGGTCAGCAACATAGCTGCAGAGCAGGTCTAGCTTGTAATGTCATTTTTTTTCTTTGAAATTCATCAGTTTATTTTTGTTGGACACGTTAGAGATATTCCTCATCAACAGTGAAGCGCATACTGTAAAATCATACACATTACTGTCAGCAAATCCATCTTCGTGGCTCCTTTGCCTCAAGTTTTTATGACAAAATCAAAAGTACAGGGCAGGATGTGCTGCGTTCAATTAGTACATGTTAACAAAGGTTATTTTGAGCTAATCATACGTTTCCACACATCACGTTCACAGCCAGACGAGCTCCAGAGGTGTGTTTTCCCTATCTTAGCTGGTGTGTCAGTGACGATCAATGGGAGCAGTGATGTATAAAATATTGGTGTCCTCAACAGCTTTTAATAAATCACACTAATAACCATAATAACCATTAACATGTGCTGTGCATCATAAGCAGCTGTACCGAGTAAGTCATATTAATAGTCACCTCATTTTTCTACACCACCAAAATAAAATAATCTGTCCTGCTACCAGGGGATATTTGATGAACAATATTTCATGGTGACAGTGTCATTAGGGAAAATCTAAATTTTTGATTTCACCTAAGAAATCCTGTTTTGATGTGTATTTAAAAAAAAATATATATACATTCTATATACAGTAGAACAGTGTATTTACATGTTGCCTTTAAACACAACATAAATATGTTCATTACCATCCACGCTAATAAATAATATGGTTGCTGTAAATTGGACTACAATAGCACAAAAGACCTGAATAAAGCTTAGATAATATGTAATATAAATGTTATCAGCTCCATCAGGCCCATTCAAACGTGTACGAGGAACAGTTTCCGTCCACAGCTTGCCAGTGTTGAGTACAGAGTTTGCTACACATCTTTATGTTTTAAAGAAAAAATAATAATGTTCCTGAGTTGGTCGTGAGCTGGATGAGCAAGCTGATAAAGCAAACAATGCTATAGCAGTAATGATTGTCTTGAGACTGGAACCAGTGTTTACTTGTGTGTAGAATGCCAACTTGGTATAGTGAAGATAAAGTAATATCTACTGTAAATTCACTGATAAAATCTTCAACATGTTCATCGATCATCATGATGGCAGAAACAAGTTCATTTGTTTGGGGGGAAGTGGGGGCTTTTTAACCAGCAAACAAACATCTGCTAAAGGTCGGAGGAACTTCTTTCCAGGACGTTGATTTCCTATTAGACTTTAACCTTTAATTATATTTGAATTTAACCTTTAACACCTAATTACTCATAGTAAGAGCTACTTTACAACTTCACTTCAGTACCCGAACATTTATCCTTGTTAACACTTAACACAATTCCACCATCAGCCGACAACTTATTGCAATTATTTCTTAAACCATGACAACCAAGGCATATGGTGGTAACGAGACATTTGGCGATCATTTCGATAAATGGCGTATTTTATCTCACAGCAGGCCCCATATGGAACATGCCTTTTTCAAATGCTCAAGGAACAGTAATAAAGAACGTAGATGGTGGATTTTCACATAAGTCAGGAGAATTAAGAATTTGGATTTGAATGATAACCCTTTGGCTGGAATGTAAACTGAAATATGAATGATATAAAGAAAAGCTGCAAGTGACATGAATAATTTAAGTTAAGTTTCTTTCTCTGCACATTCCCTATGTCAATGATGTAAGTGGCCATTTGCAGCCGACGCAGATTTGAATCAGCAAATGATAACTGTCACCATGTGCCCCCTGAACTCTGTAGACTCTTGAGAAGTCTTTGTTTTTCTTTATGGTCTGTTATTCATGTTTTAATTACTTCTGAACTTTGATTTATTCATTTGAGATTCCTAGTGTTCCTCCGTTTAGTTTCCTTTTGTTTGAGGGCGGCTGTGGCTCAGGACGTAGAGTCGTTCGTCCACTAACCCGAAGGTTGGCGGTTTGATCCTATCTTCACACATGCCGTTGTGTCCTTGGGCAAGACACTTAACCCTAACTTGCCTCTGACGGCTCTTCCGACAGTGTATGAATGTGTGTGAATGTGACAGAAAAATGTGCGGTAAATAGCAGCGCTATTTGAATGTGTGCGAATGGGTGAATGTTACTTTCCTGTAAAGCGCTTTGAGTGGTCTATATGGCTAGAAAAGCACTATATAAATACAGTCTATTTACAGTCCATTCATCTCCTTTGTTCTGAGGGGGATGAACAAAACATACAAAAAAAGAAATAGAACCTCCCCCTTGAACGATCTTGATTTATATTAGGTTTATTAACAGGTGATTTAGAGGGCAGCAATCTTATTGAAAGTCCTTCTTCTAATGTACATGAAGATGATCACAGTCTTTTGACTGAGGCCGCACAATGAAGGGAAAGGGTTCAATATTTTTATGACATGGAAAACATAAATGCAAGGCTACAAGTAAAACCATATGTAATTTTGAATACATGGTCCCCAATTGATTACTATTTTTATTTCCACTACTAATATAGATATGAACAATAGATGTTCTTTTTGTGTATTTATTTGTCTTCTCTGGGCTCAAAATTCCTCATTCATCCCTACCTGTAGAAACTTTGTATGGAAATTCAGGTGATGGTCAAAAACCCGAAGACTTCCTTCCAAATAAATCCCTTTTTCTTTCAAAGGAAGAGGTGCACAAGATTGTTGAATGGTTTACCATAGTTGTCTACTACTTTGCTTGGTTTGTGTGCAAAGCAAAAATGTTTTCTTCATTCTTAAATTGAAATGATAGTGTACAAAATATAATAAAAAAAGAAGAAAATAAACTTCTCACTGCACAGTCTCTAAATCATAAAATGATTTATTGCAGGGCTGTTGCTCAAGGTTCTTTTTCATTATTATTAGTTTATTGGATTTTATTGTATTGTTGCATATTTCGAAACTTGGTGAAAGCGTTTTTGAAAGGAGTTTGCAAAAGTTTGAATAAAATATTCACATACCTTTTTTGACAAAGATGAAAATAACATTAACTGAGTTGTAGACTAAAAATGGTGAGGTTGGCTCCACCACAGTTGTCAGAATATTTTTTATATACAATTTTCTTTACGTATATTTGTGATTAAAAGTCCAAGCTTTTTAGTCTCGAATGGCCCAAAAAATATTTTCTCTTGTGTTTATTAATACAAGGATTTCACATTTTTGCTGCTTAATTCAAGTCTCAGTGTATTGACACTACAATTATTGTGCACATCGATATGTTTCCATATACAGGACGCAACCTCTCTATAAATTTAAGTAAATTAGAAAATATGACAACAGGATGTAACAATAGGAACATATTTTACTGTACCAAATGTTACTGTATTTAGATAAACCATCAAACATGTACATAATTAAACATTTTCAGAAAATAAAAACTTAAAATGATTTTGACAACAACACATACAGTTTATTTAGGGCGATATACAGTATATAGGCTATTAATTATTTAAATGTCTTTTCTCAGTACCCTTGGAAGTTTTTCATTCATCCAGATAGAGGTTTTCTAGATATGTGCGTTAATGGATGTGATGCTCAAATCATTTTAAAAAAAAAGGATCTAGTGCTTAAAGACGTGTCTTTCAATTTCAACTGAAAAGGCAATCCATACTGTATGACAGCGTTCTTGGCATATAGGGAAAATCTCTCCCTATATACTCTTACAATAATGAATAGACTCATGTATATAAATAAGTATATTAGCAGAAGTGTCATTGGTCCTGCATTGACAGACTTCATGTTTGCTCAATAGGACCACTTTATGTACTACATTCATTCTTTTGTTAAGTTTGGTGTGTGTGTGCATGCGTGCACATGCTCAGGGACATGAGGGTTTCTAAATCCAAACAAATGATGGAGATTGGTGGCTACATGAAGTAGCGTGGAATCAAGGCAGTTATTGTCTTCACTGCCTTTGCTGTCATTGCAGTTCATAAAACACCCACACACACGTTTCACAAACATTAAAGAAGATTACATACTGAGTCAAACTTTTCTCAGTTAGTATTCCCTTATTGTCGTCAGATTTATACAGTAGAATGTCACTCAGTAGAGTGCATACCCCAGGCAAGGCCCCATAGTATCCTTTAAATCAAGCCACACTAAATTCTACACAAGAAAAAAAAAATAACAACATATTTTCGGGGACTGATATTTATGACTGTTTGTTTTATCAAGATCAAGGCCAGTGGTAAATAGGTGAAACTTTCAAAAACAGCCCACTGCTAATGAAAGTGATTAAACATTTCCTGGATCTGCCACTCAGTCCGAATGAGTACCAAAATTCAATGGGTTCGTTGTTGACCCAAGTCAATTAAGTTTTGTGAAAATCTGTTCAGTGTGTCAATCTTAGAGACAAACAAACAAAAGAACCAAACAACCAACAAACTGAAATGATCTACAAATCTAAATTGGACAATGTGACTGAGTTGAGTTATTTATTTCATTACACTCAATCAAACAACACATCAACTGTGTGTGATGCTAGTTTGGTTAAAGAACATAGAGTTTTGAGGGTTATTTGCCTGAGGAGGAATATTGTTGGAATCACAGTCAAACATTCATCGGGAGAATACTGTGGTGAGATTCTTCAAGCCTGGATTACTTGGATAATGAGCCATTTGGGATTCCCAGCTGCCTCCCAGTGAACCATACCACCAAGTATTTCCATGACCATTAGGCACTTGCTGTGTTTTATGTGTCCGCAAATAAAAGAAGTGGTCTACTTACGCATAGTTTTGATGTGTATTTAGAACCAGCAGGGCAAAACTAGTCCTGCTCTGCTAACCTCTGCGGAGTCAAGAAGGGTCAGTTAAATGTCTTGCAGAAAAGCACATCAGCTGTCATTGATCTCTGCGCAAAGTTTGCTTTCAAACTACAGAGAATCAGTTTTTCCCAGTGCTAATTTAATTTCATTCCTTTGCATATTTTTCTTTATGTAAAACAAAGAACAGTTAATCTCTTACATTGTCAAACACAGTTTATTAGCTGATACACGCAGCTACTCTGTCCCAGTGTCAGCAAATCACACCCACTGGCCACCGCAGGCATTCATTAAATGTAGAGACTTTTGCAGCACACATTAAAGACAAAGCAAGTCATGCATGCTTGATGTCAAAAAGTAATGTTTTGTTCACTTAACCCTTTTCTATAGTTTGGTTTTCTTTTTGTTGATGCATCAACTTTTCCACCTCGACTAAGTGTGAAAACCTTTTTTTGATGTGTTATTCCTGGCATTTTGATATTTTGTTCTGTGAACGTTAGAAATAAATAATTATATAAACAGGTGGCTGAAAATGCACTTCATAAAGACAAATAAAATGGCAAATTTGACACTTCCGCACTGGGTTACACTCTGGCTGTTGTTGCTTGACACAAACCAATGTCAACCGTTTCAGTTGAGTATTACGATTCCATATTAAACTAACACATTAGCCCACTTCTGAATCTGCTAGCCATTTAATACTGCTTGTTAGTATTAAGATTTACCTTAAAAAGGTAAAATGTTCCGTCTGAAATTACTCATTGTGAAGACTCATTGTCAGGGGCATTCGGTGCTGCCAAGGGCAAAGCACTGAAAAGACACAGTATGCTTCAGTGGTGTTAATTTGCAGGGAGGAAATGACTATCCTAAAAATACCCTGTTGTAGAGTCATTCAGCTGGATCATAATGTTATGTGCCAATAAGTTTGAAAATTAAGTTTTGTAAAACAGATCAATCCCCCATCCCATCATCCTTTTGAGGATCACTACACCACCTTGTTAATATTGTGTAAGGAGGAGAAGAAAAGAAAAAAAAGCTGTAAAATTATACTCACAGTAACACAATAACTCACTAAAATAAGGTGCACATACAACTCATCTCTCATGGGAAATCGGGCTTTGGTTGCATTTCATTTTTATTTGAGTGAAACATCTACATGTGATGATAAAAGATGAAAATTGTACACAGTCCCTTATTTATTTTTTGCCACTGTCTTGACTCCAATTTTTGATGTTACAAACTAAATTGATATAACTTAATAATTATAGCATTCAGAAAGTGCAGCGTACTAAAAGGTTATAGTGGTATCATGCAAGAAACAAAACTGAGCTCAAAAATCCTAATTGGTAATTTTATTTGGAACAGGTGCAACTGAAATTGCACGTGTGCCATACATGGCTCAAAAGTAATTTTTTTTGGTAACTGCCCAAAAAAGCTATATTTGCATCAGTTGCACCAATGTATCTCATGGTCTTTAAGCTATGTCAGTAAAAACTTGTCTTTGTCATTATCAAACCACCACTTAAATGTCTGTTGCATCCTGTCAAATCTTTCACAGCTGTAAGTTTGTGAAAAAAGCCAAACAAAATTCCAAAGCATCCATATCAGTGAGTGATTTGCCTTAATATGCATATTTCAGGGTTTGCATTTTCAATAGCTCAGTCATTTATGAACTTATTAACAGCACAACACCTCATATGTCTGTGACATCCTATCACAACCTTCACAGCTGTTAGTTTGTGAAAAAGGCCATAAGTAATTCCATAGCATCCATATCAGCGAGCATTTTGCTTTAATATAGTGTTAGTGCAGGACACGGTAGTCATACGCCCCAGCCATAATCGGCTGATTCAACAATTGCCATAAGTCACACACCAATCACAGCCATCCTCACTCAAGCCGGTTCATTTAAATATGACTCCCTCCGCACTGATCTCTGCACACCAATGCTGTCACACACCGCTGCTGCTGGCAAAGCTTGTTGGCTCCTACCGGGTGCAAATAACTTCCATTTGCTGACATTAGTTAGCTAACTATGTAGCTGGATGGTTCATCTTTTCAAGTAAGAACTCATCAAAAAAAACATTAACAACATGTGCACATATGGTGATTCTTACAAAAACTATTCTCCTCTTGTTTACACTGCAATTGTGCGCCACATAGTTTTGTCCATTTTTGACTCATGTTACCACTGCAACTCAAATGCAGTTAGTCTGGGAGGATGATGTCATGTCATCTTCCCAGACGGCTGTGGATGTTTTTGTGTTCCATCATTGTCTACTTGTGACTGGCATCTAGGGGCCGCTGTAAGTATATTCTTGTAATTAAGGCTGTTTTTTGAAAATGATGTAAATGGCAAGAGAAATGAAAGATGTGAGCCATGATGGGAGGAGGCACTTGTGGAAAAAGACAAAATGAAACAAAACATAAACAACTTTAACCTATTTTACGCCCTCTGCCCCTAAGTTTTTGAAAATGTGTCCAGGGATGGGGTATTGCGGATCTCTACCGGGAGAGAGTTCCAGAGGGTGGGCCCGTAGGAAGAAGGGATTTATAGGTGAGGGGGCGGATTTTGTAAAGGATGCAAGACTTTAAGGTTTACAAGACAGAAAAATGCAGTGTGTGTGTGCCATGAATGAGCAAAGCCCCAAGGTCTTGATGTGCTGCTGAGTCAGGAGGATACATTTACATCGCACAATGGATAAACTCTTTGACAGAAAAGTGAAGGTGTCTTGAGACATTTAAACGTTATTCATTCTGTACATAAAATGAACATCAATGAGAACATTGACAATGACGTTCATATTTTGGTAGATATGGGTGGCAAAATGTATCGTTTCCTTTGATCACTTTATATGATACTTACATAGTATGTACAATGTTGGCACAAACTCTGATCCCCTGTTTAGACAGTTCTCACCAGGTCTTGTTTTCTCATGTTGAACGTATTCAAATCTCTTGGCGATGCCAAGATTTATATAAGGGTGAAATCTTTTGTCATTACAACATTTCGTGCTTTGACAGATGCATGCCTTTAAACCCAATAGTAATGTTGGGAAGAGTGTTTGGGTGCATTTTATGTCAGTGAGACATATTGTCTTACAATATATAACACAATCTGAGTATACAAAGCATATACAGAGCACAACCCGTAAGCTTCAGTGATGGCATGACAACATTTAAACAATGCAAACTTATCAGTTTGAATGTTGCATCTGCCAATTGTTCATTACTTGAGATGAATATGATAGGATTTGAGCAGATTATCCTCAAAACTGTATTTGTGTATGTGGGGAAAGGAATGTATTGTACTGGCCTCCTCAACCATTGACCCTCACAGCCATCGGTGAATCTGCCTCAGTATGGCTGTGAAGCACCATGTATAAAACATTTATGTGACTGCATTATGGTTGCAATTATTCAGATTAATTACATATATAGAACTATTACTACAGGTTGAGCACTCTGTGTTAGTCAGTCCACCACTTTGGTCTAGACTGAAGAATTTCAGGAAAATTCTGATGGATTCTTTTGGAGGAATTTGGGATTCATGCCCCCTAATGACTTTGGCAATCTCCTGATTTTTCGTTTATCACCATCAACAGTTTGCCATTTTTTGGTTTGGACTGAATGTCCCCAAAACTACCAGATGAACTGTCATTAAATTTGGCTCAGGATGAATAGTAATAACTTCACAATCATACGATACAGAAATCAAAAATATAAGAAAAAGTCAATAGTGTATTGCTGTCAATAGCAAAAAGTGTGTTGCAATATCACTCCAAGCACCAGAGTAAATAAATCTGAATTTAATATCCTGCTCAATTTATTACAAGGTTGATTTGATAAGTGATTGGCTGCTTGTTGAATTTTATTTTCTCAGTAAATCAGTCTCTCAACAAACGCTTGCAATAAGAAACTGATTATGCTTGTGATTGCAGTGTCTGATTATTTTTTGTTGAATTATGTGTCATAATGTATGTTCTTGTTCAGATTGCTTCTGGGAAATAATTACACAGAGTGGTGCAACA
Organism: Scophthalmus maximus; assembly: GCF_022379125.1. NCBI lineage: Eukaryota > Metazoa > Chordata > Actinopteri > Pleuronectiformes > Scophthalmidae > Scophthalmus > Scophthalmus maximus. Next base: position 15,652,275 of record NC_061528.1, on the reverse strand, counting down.
TTACAAAAAGTGGTAAATTATCAATTGTCGTCATTTGTGTAAACCTGGATGCATAAATTGAGTAGCTTTCTACCGTGATGGTCTGTTGGCCATTCAATTCATTAAAATGATTGAACAAAGACAATCAGACGTTTAAACAACATGCTCAAGTTTCTAATGAGCCTTCACGAATAACAATTGTGCACGTGCCACCCTGACAACAGGTACAGCATGTGCTTCTTTCATCCCGACGTAAAGAACAATACATTAGACTTAATGTGCAGTCAACTTCAGTTACATTACTGTGGAGGGATCAAACACCAGAAAAAACATCACTTTGTTGCACACAAAGCAGATCATTTCTCCCATACCTCCCTTCTCTCAGTCTGAGGAGGCGAGACTGGCCTCTAAATCTCCAACAAATGAAATTCACTCTACTAATGCCACCAAACAAATACACTTCTTTCAAGAACCATGCTGTTATGGTAAAGATTTTTGTGATTTTACCATCCACAAAGACGAATGGGTGCTTTTGTGGATGAACTGGACAAGCATTCCTGATCACAATTGTACACAACTCATCCTTGGTGGTATGATATTAGACAGTCGACCTCCGCAGGTCATCCCTCTGTCTTCAAGAACCTCTGGTTTTAAATTTGGCAGTGGGACAAAATGCACTTGGAGTTTACAAAATGCTTAGTGAACTTCTCCCCTGCGTCACGTTCTAATTGGCAGTCGCATACAAAACGAGCCACAGATGTGTGCCGGTGTCCATGTTTTGCGTAGCATTTAGCAATAGGCCTACAGTGGTAGTGATACATCATCTGGCTAGTGTCTTAATTCATTAACACGCACCACAGACCGCCTTATGACACAGATGTGTGGGAGATGCAAATGTAACGGTGATGGTGCTGTGCGGAGAATAAGAGAGTCGCTAAGACACTTGCACCCATGGGTTTTAGCAACTTGCTGGAACACCCACCACGCCCAAAATTGCAAAATCCGAGTTGTACTGTACTTTTCCACACAACGCAGTTCACACTGAGAATGGATAGAAAAAAAAACAAAAAAACGAACAAATTAAAGAGACGAGGGATAGGCCCATTAGGGGCATTGCCTACTTTAGAATTATTCTTTAGCATTAGTGTCCCTTCCTCACACAGGCCTACAAAATACTATAGATTTTTCCATTGTTTGCATGCTGGACATTGTTTGCAGAGTGAAGTGAGAAGACTTGGCATTCATCCTACCTGGTTGCATAACTGCAAAGCTAGCCTTTCATCGTTGATCAACAGGATTCTGTTTTTTGAACCGACATTGTAGGCATTTTTTTTTCATATAAAGAAACTTAATTTGCTTTGTTACTGTTCATGTGTATGGCTTATACATACATGTGAATGACTTTACTTAACTGCTGTTAATTTGTTATACCAGACATTGCATGCCAGATATTTTAGATGTCAGTTAAGCAACAACATAATATTCAGAACAAAGTGCACAGTTTTTAAGATGAAAAGTTTTGAAATTCTGCTTAAAATCCATTGATGCACTGATGGCAGTGACCTATCATGCAAAGTGCTGCCCTGATCATTGGAAGCTCTTTGTCTATGCAGAGTAATTTTTGTTGTACAGTATATTTTATATATTGTTCAGAAACACATGGATTGGATATGTGGGTGGATTAGCTAGGGATTGAACCATGAACCATGTGAATAGTGGATGACCTACTAATCATTTCGTTGATAAACGAAACAACTATAAATTACATTTGGAATTAATTGAACCTAACCCAAAGCACAAAGTGGTCACGCCCAACCTGACATGTGCTGTTATTGGCTACCATCAGGTTTGTGTCAGGTTGCTGAACTCTAGGATAATTTATATTCGGGGGGGAGAAGCCATTAAAGGTTTCAGCAATCTTTAAGTCTATTCCCAGCTTTAATTAAAATGACTTCATAATAGCCACCTCTGTTTTTCTTTGTGTATGAGCAATAGTCCACTGATGGAGTGGGAGGGAAGGGTTGAAGCAGAGGAAAACACTCACTGAGCTCAATGTTTCACAGGGACTGGTGCTGCTAGAAAATATATGCCCCCTTGCATTCCTTTGCCTTGTGCAACTGTGGATAGTGAAGAAAGAAAGATGGGATTTAATGAAACCAAGCATCAGGCAACAATAGAGGAAAGGTTTCATGGTCCCACATTATGCACTGAGCCATGTCTTTAGTCATTTGGAGAGGTCATTGTAGTTTCTATGAAATCACAGTTTAAGTCATGGGAAAGCCACTAAATAATTCCTTCTTTTAGGTTTAATTTTAGATTTGCTTTCTTTTACTGTGAGTGCTACTATAAAAAAGGCCTCATTTTGGGAGGATTTTAGATAACATTTTGTGTATGTGAAAAATGTGTGAAATATTTTAGAGCTATCACTGTGTTCACCTTTTACCATTTGAGATTTTTAAGAAGCAGAGAACAGCACAGAGGAATAAAAGAAGCATGATAAGGATATTAGTGAAAATTACCTGGACATAAATGTTGATGGGACCTAAACCTAACAATACATAAGTTGATGTAGTCCACAATAAGATTATTCACAACTGTGATGGCGGGAGTACGTCTCAGTAATCTCATGGTCAGTCTCCACAAGAGCTTTGGAAATCAGATTCCTTACTTTAAGTCTAGCGTTTTGGGTGTTTTGTAAACGCTTTGGTACCAGTGCAGTTCTTTTTTCCAGCATTGACTCAGTAATCCGATTTACAAAGCAGTAAATCAGGATCAATCAACATCAACGTGATTTTAATCACCTCGATGTTTGCTGTTGTTGCAGTGTTGCACAAATGCCGCCTACCCCTCGCACCCATATGCAACCAACGGTCTGAAGGAACCATTGTGTGTGTGTGTGTGTGTGTGTGTGTGTGACCATGGTCTCTGCTCTCCTGGATGCAATCAAGCCTGAACAGCTGCTGCCAATCCTGCCATCATCTCACCTTCAGTCTGCAGTATTTAAGACCGGCTCTTTCTTCCACTCATCGCCAGATCGTACAGTCACCTCTTACCTCGATTTCTGTGTGCTCCAGGTCCAGTCTCCTGTTTTATGCTCTCTTGCCTCGTCCAGCTCTCCACCTCCAACCTTCAAGTTACCTGCCTGGATCAAGTCCCCGGAGTCGCTCCCCAGCTCACCTCTGGGGTTGAGCCCACCAGTCCCGGATCACCGCCGCACAGCCTGGAACTCCAGTCCTCCATTTGACCGTAAAATAAATTCCCTTTACTTACCTCAACCATCTCCCTGTTTTGTGTGCATGAGCGCTCTGTGTTTGAGTCCAGGCCTTCTCCTTGAGAGATCACAACAGATTTTGATCAAAATTCATCTACGGATGCTTTGGATAAGATTTGCGGCCCTGTACATTCCATGACATCATAGTCATAGAGACCGTAAAAAAAGCATTCATCAGTGTCAGCACAGGAATTCCCATCCAACCTAAATGTAAAGAAAAAAATGTATTACAAGGACTAAATGGAGCTGAGCGCTGCACCTTAGATATTGACACTGTTTATTAGGGTTGACTTCCATTCACATGAAAAGGGCAATTTATTAACCTTTTTAAGAATGATTCATCAATGAATAACACAGGAAGATGTACCTAATGAGACAAAAATCAAGTTACTGTGCTCACTGCAACTAAAGCCAACAGAGGATCAAAAAAAAGGAGTGCCAGGAATAGAGCTGCACTTCAAATACTGTCTAAATTAAAATGGTCCAACAAAACAAATGGAAACTTGTCTTTATTCATTCCTCATTCCACAAAAAAAAAACTACACTGAATGAGTAGCACTAAACGAATCAGGCTAATGAGCCCTTTATATAAAACATAATATAAATAATTTATCTGCTGATCTAAGTGGAAAACCTGTAGCAATAGATGTGACTAAGTTTAATTAAGGCCCTAGATGTCTAGATGTATCCTCACGTAGGAGTCACTTGATAAGACTGATGTGAATTGAGACCAATTGGACCTGAAAAATAACAAAAGCATTTGAAAATATCCAAGACAATTGCATTTGCCTTATCAGTAACAAGCTGCAGAAGCTCCACTACATCACTATAAAGTGGATCTCCTTGGCACCCCTTAATGATGTTCACGTTTCTTGATTGACATTTTACAGTGAAAATAAATAGAACAAAACAACAAAAAAAGGAAAATCAGATGCCCACAGTCAGTGCATCAATACAAATACTAAGAAGAGTTCTCTGTAGTTCTTTAATTGTAACTGTCCTCATTTTCTGTTTTCTCTGCTATTGTGTGCAGAGCAAGTGCAGACATTGCAACAGGTGTGTTGCTTGCCGCAAATAAATGCATTCATAAATACGTCTCTAACTTTCAGTTCATCGTGTACACTATCAGAAATTTATTTACTGTCGGCAATTCACTGGCTGCCAAATTGAGTGCAGGGACAAAATGAATTGTCAACACACTAAGGCAGTTTTTGGCAGCTTAATTGCTTAGAATATCTGTGTTAATGAGTGAAATTAATATCCTAATGATTTTTTTCAGGATAAAACTATAGTCCTCATATGTAAATGACTGCCTTTCCCAACAACTGTATGACTATTACAAATGCAGCATTTTTGATGTACCAGTGGTAAAGGTACAGTTAAGTTTAGGCACAATAACTATTTTAAATGAGAGGACAGGTTGTATGGAGTCAAGACTCCTACCAAAAAAAAAAAGCTAAAAGAAAAGTATTTTTGGTAAGAGGCAGGATGTGAACAACAATCTACCATATTGAAGTCTTATGTTGGACCAGAGTAGGATCAGGTCACAAAACAAACCCGACCAATTCAAAGATTAAATTGGACTTGAATTGGACGTTTTCAAGCCCATCTCCTAAAACGTATTTCCTATAAATCCCAAAGGGAAAGTGATAGCATGCATATTTCTGTCTGGATTATGTTCATAGGCAATTTATATTTATGTGAAGGGAGGAAGCACTACAATTTTGTAGTAGTAGGGAGGTGTTCAGAGAGTTTATTTGGCACAAAGCACAGAACTTTAATCCGGGTTCACAACCTTAGTCCTCAGCCTGAGGACAGTGTGCACCTATTGCTACAATTATCCAGGACCTGAGTTTGCTTACTTGATTTTCAAACATATGTCCGTAATTTATATTGTGTGTATCCAAAATAGTGAGAAATAGATTTAGATCATCTCAAACAGCAGTGGGGGTTGAGGAACTAGATAAAAAACTGCACCTTTATAAGGGGAAGGGGGCAACAAAGCGGTAGTATCGGAGCTCCACAGGCGAATCATCATCACTACTGGATTAGTTGACGCCACATGATGGATCTTTATCTCTAGATGTGTCTGACTGGACTGTAGAAAACGGTTTAACAAAGGGCTGACACAAGTTGTATCCCATCAGACATTAGAAAAAATAAGAAAAAACACTTATGGTTGAGCTTTAAGATAAACATGGATTTGAAATTTTACAATATTATTTAAAATTAGATAACAACCTCTTCTCAAAGAAAGAAGTGTCCTGTGTTCTAGTCCACATCTTGGAATAACGGCTGTGCCTTCACTGCTCGGATTTAGTACGGCAATCTAATTTTTACTTTGTAAAAAATTCACTCTTGCCCCTGACCCTGTATCTCCACACCGCCTCCCTGATTGACCTCTCATTGAAAGGTCACAGGAGCTCTCATCAGTGATCAGGACCTAGTCCCTCCCTGGACAACCTTTTCATTAAGGTCTATCAACGCTAGATTCTTTCCTGTTACAGGTCGTTCACCCTGAACCATGACACTTTATACACCGTAAAAGTTGAGAACTCTGAGCAGCCGGGACAAAAGGCAACCAGAAAGAGTCCCTGTTCAGGTCATGCACAGTATATGTACTGGATGCTACCTCAATTTAAAGTTGGAGTGCAATGGGTCAAACTTAACCAAACCCTGGAAGCAGTATATTGAAAAACTGTGTTAATCAATAATGTTATCCGTTGGCTGAAGTAAATTCCTTCAGTATATCTTTGTCGAACAGCTATGCACTACTGCTGCAGCATCCACTCCCCAACCCTGTCCCTCGTGTAAAGTATGCAGTTTTGTTTTTGCATGCAATGCTGCTGTGTGGTCACTCAATTGAAAAGAAATGAACTCTGCAATAGACAACATGTGAAGCAAAAAAAAGAAGAACAGTCCACAGGCTTCCTGTACCTCCTGCCTCAGGTCGACTCCTGGAGCACTGAACTGCGGAGTACCTGACATTTAAGAGGAAATTGACAAGGAAAGGAAACAGGAAATGAATAACAAGCACCACAACTGATACATATGGCTCTGAATAAACACAAGTTCAAATAAACAGAAGAGAAGAGACTAACCTCTCATAGCATCCTTTATTCAGTTCTGCTGCCATGTTCACTGGACCAATCTTTCAGCCTAAAATCTGTCCGTCGCGCTGAGCCACAGAATACAAAGGGGAGGGAGCAGAAGAAAAAATGTCTCGTTTGATTAAACACCAACCTGAAATGTGAACCTAACATTTAGTTATCAAATCAAATGGGAAGAACCCTGTGTAGATTCTGCAGAAATTGATGGTTACCAGTTACAAATGAGGAGCAGCTATTGTTTGATATTATGGAAAAGTTTCAAAACGTTTCTTAAGTAGTAAATATGCCACTGTTAGTATTTCAAACTGTATATGTACAGTGCAATAACAGACAGTATGACAGGCATAGCAACAGTAACTATGAAGAGTTGGGCACCGCAGAAAATAAAAAAAGTGTTGTATTTTATTAATGGGGCAGGTTGAGGACTCATTTGCTGGGTCCCTGCAACATACCTGCGTTCCATGTCCTTCTGAATTGGAAGGGTTATAGATGAAATGCTCCATCTGAAAATAGTGGTGAACAAGTAGATATATAGTCAGTTGACTACATTTATATATAGCTTCTCTTGTCACTTAAATCACTTTACATTACAGTATTGACTCTGCTCCATGTCGCCATGGTTGCGACACATTTCTTCAGACTTGTCAGCAACACATTCATGCTGCCACTCTCCTGTGCTCCCACATCCCAAAGGTGCTCTATTGGATTTCGGATCTGGTGACTAAGGAGGCCAATGAAGTTCACTGAACTCATTCTCATATGCATGAAACCAGTTTTGGACGACTTTTGCTTTGTGACCCGATGCATGGTCATGCTGGAAGCTACTAGAAAATTGGTCCCTTAATGGTGGGTACGTCAGCCATGGGGACGGTGAGAGGAGATATCAGGCTCCCGACACATCTTAAAATGCATTCTTGTTGGAAATGAAACTTCCAGATGGAGAAAGCTCCTCTGATCTCAGTCCCCATTCGTGCAGCTTTGCCATATTATCAACAGGTGAGTCTACATGTTGATGGGTGGCCGGTTACTGTAGTGTGAGGCAGATACAGGAGTTCCATTACTGCGGGAACTTGAAAAATGCCTCCACTGTTCCAGTTGTTACTGACGTGCTCATAGTGTAATGTCTCAGTGTTTATTGAATTAAAGCGTATTCTCATTCAGCAGCAAGAGCTTCTTCGGGCCTCATGCATGAACATTTTTCATATTCTTATCCTAAATTTCTCGTACTTTTATTCGTACGCTGAGTTCATATACAGAGTCAAACATGTACGAGAATGGCAAATTATAGCATAAATAACGCCTCAATCATACCATATACTGTAAGGCAAAACTTCCTGCCCCTTGTCAGGAAATGTTCATTCATGACAACGGCATTAAAGAGTAAAAAGAAAAACTTGAAAAGATCAGAGATTGAAGTTCTCCATTCAGACATCCAGAAATGAAAGTCTACAATATTCAGCTGCGTCAGCAGTGGAATAAAGTGACGGACTAAAGCAGTGCTGTTAATGCTGAGTCGCCTGTGAGTAGCACTCTCTGAAATAAAGAACGAATAATTTGTTATGAAAATTGCTTCAAAAAAATGTCTTGCCACAATAAGGCGATCAATGACTGCAAGGAGGTCAAGGGGACGTTTATGTCACTATGAATGAACAAATTTGTGCCAAAATAGGTTAGGGGGCAGGTTTATTTTAGGATTGTTCAAAAGGTAAAGTGTCTTCCCTGGCGTGGGGTTTGGGTTCTCTGGCGTGTTCTCTGGCGTGTAGAGCAGCTTACTGTGTTATGGCACATCCACCAACTGTTCGCTTCACCACGACACAAGTGGCAAAAAAATCTACTCTAGCTGTATGAACAATTCAATCTCGTATGCAGGTTGACTGGAGATGTTATAGGCCAGGGAATTTAAGCATATCGCCTGGAGAAACTCTTTAATTTTAGGCAAATGAACTGAAAATAGCTTGTATGGGGACAGGTCAAGCCATCTCCATGAGCTTCCTACGCTAGACATCTTCCAACTGCAATATTTTGTCGCACAAAGAAGTTGAGCGCTCCCCTGGCTATTGTGCAATACCATTTGGCAGATATGCTTACATGAATAAATTTGAAATTATAATACAATTCAAATTGCAGAGTTAAACAGAATGTCGTCAACATAATTATGAGGTTTCATTCATATATTTATTTATAATTGCCTCGAAGTGAGGAAATATGCAATCCATCAATTAGAAACTCGATTTTGAATAAGAGCAGACTAATTCACGTGACTCCTGCAAAAGGTCTGGAACTCTCGGAAAATTGTGTTCGTACCTGAAAGAGAACTCAATTATGCGAAAATGAATGAACACGGGAAGTTCTCCTGAATCTCTATGCGCAACTTTAGAACAAATATCTTGATTCGTACGAATGGTTCTTGCATGAGGTCCATTTTTCAGAAAGTTCATGAATGCTGCAGCAGAAGTTCCCACAAATGTGTTGCACTTGTTTTTTTTCCCCTTTCACCTCCTGTCCAGTTCATCCCAGAACGACTCAATGGGTCTGGAGACTTTGCCGACTGTCCCTCATTTGAAGCCAAGATGAAGAAAATAAGAACGAACTAGACAGTTCTGTCTGGTTCTTTTCTTCTAATGTTTTGTGATTATCTGGAGGTAGGAAGAACCTCTGACCAACTAGTCTGTCTTCTTTTGTTATTTGTCTTTTTCTCATCATCATCTCTCTTCTGCAGTACGGCCTTCTTCTAATAATGCATCGAAGGGTTGAGTAACACAGTTTGTTCCAACACTGCCTTTGTAGATACAGGGGGGCGTTTGTAAGTTATCATCAAATGCTGTTGCATCTAAGGAACAGGGTATTTTCCCCACAGGCATTTTGACATGTCACAATAGGAATAGCTCGCTTGTTCACGTTGGCTTGACTCAATTTAGTTGCTTCAGTTTCAGGATCCTGGTATTCTGCATGTTGGCTCTCACACTGTCGAGACTTAGTTGAACTGAGCAGAGCAGTCATTAGCATTTTTAAATTCACACCCGTTTCAAATACAATTATGTAAAGAATGTTCTCCTTTATGAAACAACCACATTAACCTCTGTGTCTTTCCATCTGCACCTCTTGATGTGATTCCATTCAGATGTAACTCATAACAATGGCAAAGGCAATTCAGTGTAATTTTCCATCCACTACTGTTTTGTCAATATTGTCCAGTTAAAAAGCTGGTGGGGAAAAAAGGCCACTCTATGTTTTTCTTTTCATGTATTAATTTAAAGAACACACTCAGATGTGTTTTGTCTACAGCTGTTTTCGATCTCCGCGTTGGAGCTGAAGCTTCAGCCATTATTTCGATCACATGCCTCATGCACGCCGTGAGAAATTTGTCGCTTCAATACTCAAGTCTGCTTTAATATTACTTTACTGCAAGTTGCTTACACATATGTTTTGCCACTTCAGCCAAACGTAAAAAAAAAAAATTGTTTTTATTTTTTTTAATTATTATTTGTTGCATGGTTTCCATTCACATTTTTGCACAGAAAAACAGATGGATGGAAACCACCCTCTTTCTGTCTTGCTCTCTCTCTTTCATGGAGGCTTGTATCATTTAATTCATTGGATTGCTGGTATCAATGCCACCTTATCAAAGCTGGGCAGCTGTGTCCAACCCTTACCCTAACTGTTGTTGTGCAGCTACAAAGTTTCTATACACACATATACTGAAGCATTGCCCACAACCATGAGTACTGGGTTAGCCATTGTGGTGAATGGAGTACTTTTTCTTCTAGCCTGAACCCCTTGCTCTCATTATAAGTTGCTTCAGTACATCTCATTGGCTCTCATCCTTCACCAACATCTTCCTCTCTTTCCTCTTTTTTATTAAATTTTTATAATCAGCTGTAGGATGCTGCATCTTTAGATCGTGGTAACAGCTTAATGGCTTATTTACTGTGTTTCATTGATGAGGAAATTGCTGGTGGGGACCAAACTAGCCAGTGTAGAAGAAACAGTACTGCTTTCCACAACAGAGGCTTACGCGGTACCCATGCCAGTGGGTCATCAAATAAAAAAACAACATATTTTCATCACAAACATACAAAGAGAGTTGCCTATGCAACCACATCGGTCACAGTCTGAGCCCTGTGTGGCAAGGCCATAACTTTTATGTACAATGTCCGGATGTTGAGGTTAAGAATTTCTCAGGGCAGAAAAGTCAACCTGCGTCATCCAGACATATCTTTCCCAAGGTCTAATGGGAAGATATGTCATGCTGAGGCTCACTGGAACTGGAAGGGAGCCCAAAAGCAGACGTCCATTTATGGATACATTTCATGTTGTAGATATGTAGCTAGGAGGTAATAATAAAAATGAGCGTTGCAAAAAACTGCGATACTAATGGAATGAATGAAAGCTATAATGACATAAAATGGGCAATAAGAGGATTGAAGCAGGCTAAATGAATGTCTTTAATTCAGCTTTATTTTGGACATTTTAGATTTAATTATCATGATGCATTGCCATGGATGTAGCTGTGATGATGGTAGTAATAATTTTAATCAAAGAGAATAATTGTGAAAAGGTCATTAACATTGTATGTTAGTGATGCTGTGACATCTGCAGATAAGATTTCTGCAGTTATAGCTTAATTTAGTCATGTTAGTGGACGAGAATTGGAATTGAAATGGTAAAAAAAAAAGAAAACTTAAAGATTTGATAGATATCATTATTGGCTCTTATGAGTGAAACAGTCTTAAACTACTGTAACAGCCTGTTAAGATCCTCTTATCAAGGGTGTCAATTAATCATCTTATTATCAATTTTTAATTAACCAGAGGCTTCTCCCGACCATTTGAAAATCTTCCAAATGACTACTTTGGGATGGAGTCTCCAGGGCAGCAGATTCAAATTATCCCAGCCAGAGTCTGTTTCATCTTTGAACCTGAGGTCAGCACCCCTGCAGAATATCAAGGTTTATATTACATATCTTCCAATTTGTCGGGACAAACGCTTCCCCCTAACATGATGCATTGTAAAAGAAAAACGGTCTATCCAGGGTTAATAGAGGATAGCATAAGATACGTAAATAGCAGTTTTCCCAACTGCACATAGAAAATTGATGATAGATGAAAATAATATACATTTTGAATTTAATCCATTTAGGCATATAAATCAGGTAGTTGACATATTATGTTGTTTTATTACAAATCAAAAATGCGTTATATTCAAATCACATTTGATGTGGAACATAGAAATTTCTGCACTTATTAATCAGTTAATCTTAGATAGTCTTATTATTATTTTTTATTTTGTGAAGGGGGTGGTACATGGGGGTTGGTCAGTGCTGCTTGGTCTGGTGATCAATGGATATAAACGCATGCTATAATTGCATCAATAAACTCAGTCACATTTTGCTCATTAGCATTAAATGGGTTCTTTATTAAAATCTCCCAAAAAGGACAAACTTATATTTAACTTATAAACATTCCCTTTATAGTATCCTTAAATATTTGAGGTCCAGCTGCCCTATATAGAAAGAGTCTTTCTATGATGATAGCACATCATCAATCGTAGCTGTCATAATAACTTGTATCCCAATACAGAGCCACACCACCTCATTTTTGTTCTCTTTATTCATGTTAGTTCATATCAATTCATGTCAAAGTCCACACACTATATAAAACTATAACACCAAATATCTTATGAAGTGTTGCATATGAGTTTTGAATAATTGACAATTCATCCTCTCTGACTTTACCTTCATGTTTCTGTAACCTGTTAATCTTTGTACGAACAGAAATTCATTATCCTGGCCAATTTCACATTATGTTCAGTGTATTTAAAAGTGTTGCGATTCCAACCATCACACTTTTCATTCGGGCCTTTGAGCCCCTCCACAGCTGACTGCACAAGTTTTCACACTTCATCATCTCTTTATTATATAGCTTTTAAAGGGACAGATATTTTAATATATATATTCAATTATATAATAATAATATTACAATAGGTCTTCGCTCAGATTTTTGTCAGTGGCTCGAGACCTAATAATAATTTCTATTTTGTATGACCTTGGATGCTACTTGAGACAGACATGTAAATGACCCGCGTAAACATGATGACTGCCACCTATACCGTATTTGAGGAAAAGTGCGTGAGGATAGCAAATTAGCTAAATGAATGCCCCAATAGAAGGCATTAACAGCACCGAGGACCTGCAGTGCTGAGACGGCTGTCTCACCTCTGGGTAGCACTCTTACTGAAATAAAGACACCATGGTTGGATATGAAAAACATTGGAATTTTATGCAACATGCAGCATGTTCAAATATTTTGACATGCCCTCTCTGGCATGTTCAGTGGCTTGCCGCAAGCTGTATCCGAGCAAATGGACCTGGCCTTCACAACAGTAGTTGTGAGCTTGTTACGTGAGCATCTCTATTCAATCCACAGGCAAGACAGTCTGTGTTTATGCAGTCACCTGGAGAAAATAATGAATTTTAGGTAAACATTCTGAAAACAGCTCAGTTCAAGTCAGTCATCTCCGTGCCCAAGCATCTCCTGCAGTCCAGGCTGTCTGACAGCATCCAGTTGGAACGCCTTCGTCTGTGTGGCGGCTGATCTCATGTGGTGGCTGCTCATCTGCTCCCCACCAGTGTTATTATTTCTTCATATTTATCCACAGACACACAGTCTTTTGTTTTCACATATTGCATATTAATTTGATTTTTGACAGGTTGTTTTGTTACTTGGTCAGACACAGTCACATTCTGGCACATGAGACTGTTTGGCTTTCTTATCATTTGCCAGAAGTTAATTATTTCTTTGTAGGTAATTTATTTGATGGGCTGATTTAGCCTGTTAGATGTTTAATGTGGTGATTGTTTAAGTTTATCCTTGTCCATGTATTTATAATCCCCTGGTGTGTCTTTTAGAAGATTAGGACGGCTTACTTATGTTGTTTTGGGTGAAGCTTTCGTTTTATTGCTTTCATTTAACTCCTTTGAGTTTGTGTCCTGATTTTGTATCTGCTTTTTTCTTATTTTTCTCATTATTATTCATTAGATTTATTTACCCTCTTGTTATCAAATTTAGCAACTTCATCAGTGTTAGGGTCAGTGGTGCGTTTTTGGACAAAGCAGACAGAGACAGATTGAGGGAAAAAGGAGGAACAGGTTTATTAATGTTGTGCAGAACATTGAGCAGCGGCAGGCAGGGGAATGATGACTGCTGCGCAGATATCCTGATGGATCCTTGGACAGAGAGACGGACGTGGTGTGGAGTGAGGCGGCACAGGAGGAAAGCCAGCTGATGGGTGCTGTACTGTGGCATGAGTTGGTGTTGGCAAAAATCCAATCCTGGATTTCTGTAGGCAGGAAAGACACCGAGTGGGCTTACTTTGGAGTTTCACAAAAACACTAGAGAAAGCTAAACGTGAAGTTGAGTGGCCGTAGATCAACACTACCGTAAAACTGGTACAATAATCTGGCGACGTGTCCCAGCGAAGTCACCAACACACACACACACATACACAACCACAAGACAGATACACACACAGAAAACACAGACACAGGAAAAGGGAGGAGGTGCTCGGATACCCATTTACACCACTATCTTTTTGTCTTTTTCGCTGACAGTCGACCTCACCTCTCGTAGATCCACATGCAGATAGTGTCTGTGTAATCCGCAACTCGTTCTCACCCACCAGCCGCAGCAGTGGTAATCGAAATCAGAGGAGCTCTGACTGAATTTACAATTATTTGACTTTTTGACCATTAAAGTGCAAACTACAGGTGTGAACATGTCCAAGACGCGTTGAGGACACATTTGAGATCCAACAACTCGGGCCACATTGAAAGACCACCTCCTCAAATTACGTCCTCTGATCCACCACAGTTTCACAATGTACCAAATTTACACTTCTCAGGCTTTTCCATACATTCATCTGTTTATTTCATTATAGAGCTGTTTCCTCCAAATTGATTTGCTTTACTGACACACACACACACACACACACACACACACACAAACGTATTGACAACAGACTGGTCTGTGGTAGTCATACTGACTGAAAACATACTTTTGTCTGCGAACAGATATTATGTTATGTGTATTTGAACATAGAGCAGGGAAGTGAGATCCGATCATTCTAATGCCAGGTGTGAACTGACAAACTTAGAGCTATCCACTGATCATATCACTTGAGACGGATGTTAGTGCCACGTCTGAACTGGACCACTGTTTGTGCTTGAGTTGAAATACATTTATTCATGGATATTATTCATTATGTTAATAATCATAATCATGATCATAATAATCAAATGTGTTTGCACATGAATTCCAGGAAGATATTTTTGCACAACCCTGCAGGAGTGGTGACGCATTGCCGTATTTTGTTTGAATGCAGCTGAGGGGCACACTTCTTCCTGTCTTCTTTTGTCTCGCTGCTCTCTCTCTGTGTGTGTGTGTGTGTGTGTCTACCTCAACCTTGCCCTCGGTCACACAGACACACAGACCTGCAGCTCTTTCTACATTTATCACACAAACAGAGCACAGATGAGAGGGACAGTGACCTGGAAACCTGTTTCAGAGAAAAGGTTTAGTGAGTTTGTAAACCCTTAGATTTTCATGAATTGAGATGACTCCCTGACAGTTACCACAGTCCTACGAAGTGAAATCTAACCTGCTTGCTGGCAGTTTTTCTTTAACAAACTAAATCACATATCAGAGCGCATTCGTGTACAGATATGTATGTTCGGAGAAGATCAAAATCCTAATTGGACATTTGTTGCCCTAGACATGTCCTCAGGAACGTTACCTCATTCATCAGCTTAAGGACAGAGCCACCTCTTATGGTGCGTTCAGACGTGAAGCGAATATTTGCGTTGCGTTGCATGCTGCTTTGGCTGCAGGAACTTTTTTGTTTATTGGTACTGTTCTCTTTCAGGCGTGGACATCAGTGATTTGGGAGAATCTCAATGCTTATTGGGTGAAGCAATTGGGTGAAACAAGTGAAGCAGATGACGCACATTTTGTGTTGTCATTCGCATCACCTAGCACAAGTGATGTGAAAATGAGCATCTACTAATGTCTTTGCATTTTACTTGTTTACTTATGGCATGGCCTATTGTAGCTTCACTTTAACTTTAAGACAACAATCAAAGTCAAACTGCATTAACACAGCAAATGATAAATACATTAAACATGGGTGAAGCTTTAAGCACATCTCATATCTGTAAATAATCATTTCTCACGTGTCACACTGATGGGACATTCCTATCGCAGTCATCATATTAGAATTTATGCGATATATCTGGGTGAACAAGATAGCGGTGCAGCTAAAACGACTTACATTAGGAATCTGGAATAAATGTCGTTAAAATATTTAAATATTGGTGTCACAGTTCTGCATGACTGGTCACCCACTCTTTTCTGCTTGCCCAGTCATTCTACCCTCAGTCAGTACTTTTCCATTCACCCTGTGTTTCCCGATCTTCAGACTCGGCCACGCCCCCGCTCCACTCTGCTCCAATCAGGACGATCACACTCACCCGTTCCCTTACCTGCACACACCTGATCCTCATTACTTATTGTTCTTCACCTTTCCAAGGCAAGACGCTCTAGCCTTCATCTTTGGACTGATTACCTGATGCAGACTGCATGACTGATTCTCCTACATCGCCTGTTCCTCAGCAAACCACTTAGGGTGAGGTCGAATTGTCCTTTCTATCTACTATTGCTTGACCTCAGTGGAAAACATCAACATGAGGTCAAGGAAAGGTGTAAAGGAAGACTGATAGGGACTTAGTAAAGGCCGACAGCGGTGCTCAGAGAATCTGACTCGACTTTCACTATACTACGTCCACACGCGATGGCGGATGTTATTGACGTGCGTCTCCCGTGGTGAAACTCAAAATTTTCGAAGATGGATAACAAAAAACGCAGGGGCCCCATCCAGCATGTTTCAGTGTGTAGAACCACCGTGTGACATCGTATGTAACGGTAGTTTACATTATGACGTGCATCATGACGGCATATTCGTACCCTTCTACTTCTACTTTTTGATTGAATCGTTTACGTTTGTGCATGTCACTTCACGTTAAATATCGCTGCCGTAATGAATTGTGAGGCGTCTATTTCTCCTTTACTTTCGCATAGGAAGGTCCAGTGTACCCTATGCTGAAGGAGATGGGAAAGGAAGCATTGAAGTAGCTTTCCTTAGCATTTAGAGGATTTAAACAACCCTAATCATGGCTGCCTTATCAAATTCTTCCGGGTCACCTCAAGATTTAGGAAACTTCCTAAGCCAATTTAAGCGTACCCCAAGACTCAGAGAATCCAACTTGACTTTCAATTGGCTGCATATAGTCTTGACTTCTGTAACAACATTTCCATAACTATTTGCAAAATCACCACATGTTGAAATATAATCATTAAATGCTGTTGAGCTGTTTAGGATGTAAAATACACATCAGTTTTGGCCTAGACACCTTTTCAACTGCAAATCACCAAACTTGTGATACTGTTACTGGGTCAGATTGAGGTTACTGTCATAGATCTTAAAACATATGCCTTATCTGTTTGATCTATATTTTCATATTCTGCTGCCAGCAGCACGTTGTCCCCATCAGGTTACAAGGGATTCTTTATATATATATATATATATATATATATATATGAAAACTAATCTATTGTACAGAAGGATTTCAGCACTTTGGCATCCATTAGGGATATTAAAGCCCACTAAATAATGTTGTCTGCTGGTAGTGTCGACTTATTGACTCTTTTCTCCAACTCAGGCTGTTTCATTGGTGTTTCTTTTCTTTTTGTAAGATAAATGTGCATTGCCAAACATTAATCTCTCTGGCACCGCCGGATTAAAATGTTGGCTCTACTCTTTATTAAACTGTTCCCTTGGTGAATTGTGGTATCAGAGCTCCATCGATGATGGATATTTTTTCTTTCACCAGACATGTGCTTAACTCAGAGTGCACACACTCAGAGTTGATTGAGCTTACTCAGCTGTTCTGGAACTGAAAACCCAAAAGTTTTGCATTAGAGGGATCATCTCAGAGTTCAGGGTTAGGCTCAGAGTTTGTTAAACCTGGTTTTATGGAATAGATCCTTCGTTGCTGTGTTTTCATGAAGTCCCATCCTCACACAGTGCCTTCACAACCTTAGCAATATTATCTGGTGCCATACCAACAAGCACACCCACTGCCTATAGGTACAACAAACGCCCCCCACACAGCAAAATCAGGTTATTTGCAGATAAATTCCCTGTCACACACTTCAAGGATTGTGGCAAGGAATTTATGTGGATTTATTTTTCTATTTCTATTTTACTGACCAAACTTTACCAAATGACATTGATTAGGTCAGATACATTATAAAAATAGGCGCTGGAGTGGATCAGGATGAGAAGGCAGACTAAAGCAGCTTAAATACAGCGTGCAATATGAACTATGCCAATTGAATGCGTAGAGGAGGATCAGCTGATGTGGGCTGTCATAGAGATCCCTGCTGTCAGCTGATGTACTGGATCGTGGCTGAGCTCGACTTTGTGTCATGTGTGAACTTCTGTCCAAAATACATTGTTGTCAGGAGAAACCTGCATAGTATACCTTTACTATATTTTCTGGAAATAAAGAATAATCATTCAACACATTTTCAGTATTCTATATTTAGGATGATTTCAACATTTTAATGATTACATTATTTATTTGAAGTTTTACAAAACATGGACTAAAGGGTACTACAGTATATGCAAAATATGACCTAGCTCATGTGAACAATTATAAAAGCAAAATATTGGTTTTGAACCCCCACACGTGAAGTTAAAAAGCCTGCCATCATAAAAAGTTATGAACTGATTTGCAACAGGACATACATTTATACAGTAGCTCTGAATTTCACGGGTAGGGGAAAGTGTTTGGGAAAATACTTACATTTTGTAATTGTCTACAATTAATATTCTACTTTTCAAAGTTAGTCTTTTTTTTTAAAGGGATCAGTTACTAGGGTAGAAAACTTTTGAGGTATTTTCAAATGTCTGCTTCAATTGTCTTAATAATGCACACACACAGTGGTTATTTTATTATATAGCTGCTGAGACTGTCACAGTGTGGAACAAGAAAACTGTAACTTTATCCATCATTGTATTCATTAACATTATGATGAAGTAAGTAGTGGAACAATAAAACACAGCTGACGTGTTTTGATTGGCCTATTTATTGTCATAGCTTTGGCATGCACTGAGTAATAGTGTGTTGGTAGTGTGAAATAAACTAACAACTGTGTCTCAGACATTTAACAGATGCTACAGAAGATAAAATGTGCTATTCTTAAACTTCACAACAGCACATAGACTACAAACACAAGTATATGTGTCCTTGACCTTGAGGAGGTAAAACAATGTCCACTTTTCCAGGAGAAGCATGCATTACTCGACTGTTTGACATTGTGTGGGATTATGCAATGGTCTGCCGCTGTCCATTTCACAAAATTAAGTTGGCTGTTTAAATTTCAGTGATTGTAGTTACATTACTTACTTAATTACATCACCTAAGATAATTATGTAACTCAATAATCTACACTACTAGTTATTTTATGTTACTCCCCACACTGCTGGAGAATGAAAAAAGATCTTGACAGCAGAGCGTTCATAATGTTTTTTATCTGAACAGCATGACGTGCTTGCTGTATTGTTGGTTTTAGAAAGTTACAAAAAATCTGAACGGTGTGCACGCAAGGGCCTCTAAATACTGATATGACAAGCACTTTGGAGTTTTTGATATTGCTGCAGACATCAAAATCATTGTTGCGACTCAGTATTTTACTATAATTACAAACATATACTTTTGGGTGTCATATTTTTGTCTATTATTATGTTAGTGTACTCCTTTTTGGAGAACATAGCACTAAAAGAAGCCTTCGTGATGACATTATCTTTTCAGAGTCCACTGCTTGCCTGAAGCACAATGTCTTGATTTAATTTTGTTGTCCACACTCACCTTGTCAGAAGATGCCCTGAATACCCCTGGTTTTATGTACAAGCTGCCCCCACCATATGGGCTTTTGATTGTAGCCTAGGATGGCATGAAGCCAGTGCTACAAGGCTGCTCGGTTTGTCTCTCATATCTGGTAAAGCTGCACCTCTACCAGTCCAAAAGTGTGTTCCTGTGAAGGAGTCCAGAACGGTGTCCTAGTCTTTGACATGGTCTTCCAAAACAAATGTCAAAAAGGTGAATACAGTATATACTTGACTGAACAGCTTCACACGAATAGCCATCCTCTTTTCCAGAAGAGTACACTTTTCATCTCCTCATCTCCATCTCCTCTTTTTTGTCATGCTTACAAGCAAACCAAGCCAGACATAAAAGGTCAAAGTTGCTATTAAAAACAATGTTTGTTTTGACAAGATGACATTTGTTAAATACCAAAACCACATGCTGTAGATGATACTGTAGGAGGCCATAGAGATGCAGTGAAGTTGCAATTATACATAATTGCTTAGTTTTCCTTGAGGCATGGTAATGACTTTGAATAAAAGAGGGTCATGGGTTTGTGGCCTTTGGTACTGTTAAACTGCCCCCCGGTGAGAACTATTTGAAATAGTGTACAGGGGATAAAATTAATCACCACTGGAGCCTCCTCAGAGGTTAAACTGTTAAAGTTATTTTGTGAAGTTTCAAGCTGGCTCTCTAAGCAGGCCCAGTTCAATTTGACGTGCCTCCATGGCACAAGGGATTACTCAACACAGTTAGAAACCAGGACCCATAAGAGACTAATCACATACTGACTAGCATAATGCAATTTGAGCACACTCAGTGAGGTAGTGAAGCCAATTAAATAAAACCAGTAGAAGACTCCATTAATGTTTCCGTGACTATAACTCAGGTGTATCCTCCTGTTATGAATAAGGAGAGCATGTCATTAACATCAGACACTGACGCCTGCCTTGCAACCTCGATGAGACATTTTGTGTTAACGGTGACATACTCAATTGACAGCCTATTGAAATCTTTCGCGACCACCTC
The DNA here is from genome assembly GCF_022379125.1 of Scophthalmus maximus. Taxonomy (NCBI): domain Eukaryota; kingdom Metazoa; phylum Chordata; class Actinopteri; order Pleuronectiformes; family Scophthalmidae; genus Scophthalmus; species Scophthalmus maximus. Next base: position 15,631,904 of record NC_061528.1, on the reverse strand, counting down.
TAGAAAGACATGAATAGAACATACCATTCAATGGAATAAACCCCTTACCACAAATTTACTACAGGTGGCAAATGTCAATGACATTTCAAGAAAACCTGAGGCACATGACCACTGTTTGGAGTATGATGAGCAAAATTACAGCTTTAACCTTTTGAAATAAATTCTACAACACAAATGTGCAAGAAGTGAAGGGCTGTTTACATTTTGTTGTGTTAAGACTGATGCAGCCTTTTTTAATAATCTGTATTCCAATGTAGTGAAGTATATTTGCATGAGGAAGCATGTCAGTGGGTCACAGTTAATCAGGAATTTTACAATCACTGCTGAAGTCTGCACTTCAAGTAAATAGTTTAAGACATTCATCAGCTGTTCCGTTTAACCAACCCTGTCTCCTGGAAATTACATTTACATACGGCTAATTTGCAACATCAAATTTTTTGAAGGAAACGCAATGCCACCTAATTTATGTTTTCTGAACATACTGTATCCAAAAAATTGTAATTCACAAAATATTTAATTGGTTTTCATTCAACGTATTCAGTCTCACAATATAATATCAGCTCACAGTTGTTTCATGATTCTGTTAATAGTATACTGTGTACTGGATTTGTCTCTTGGTTCTTGTCAACATAAGATTCAATGTTAACCTCCTCTCCCGGGCTCAATCGTGAGAGTGAGAGGGAGGAAGGGAGAGAGAGAGAGAGAGAGCGAGCAGCCGTGGTTAAGACCTTCCCACACAACCCTGTGGGAAGGTCCCGCATTGTTGGATTCTGTGTGAATGCAGTCGAAGTGCACGCCAATGTCCCGTCTGCTGTGGCCTCTCTGCTCTGCATGTGAGGGTGTGTGTATGTGTGTGTGTGAGAGAGAGAGAGAGCGAGCGATAGGGAGAGAGAGTTGTGCCCTCTCAACCTGTGCATTGTTATTGGCTGTTTGCTACACACCCACTGCCAAAGGCTGCAGACCAGAAAAATACTGAATACCGCAAAATAAGAAAGAAAATACAGGCAGAGGTCAGAGTCTCTGCAAATAATTTCAACGGACAAGTGGTGATTTTAAAAGGGATTTCGTTTTTTTGTGAACCTCGCTCTCTATCTATACATATATATTTGTAATCATGCATAGTTTACCTTTAAGGTGAAGGTTAGAGAAAAAGTAGTCTTGGCATCATGATTGTTGCTTTGTTGTATTAGGAAGCATTAGTTTAACTTCGTGTACCTAATAAACTATTACTGTATTACATCTTTTGAGGCCCTTTTTTTCGTCTGTATGTGAATTACATTATGACGTATATGGCATGCATATGTGACTATGACACTACACTATACCAGAAATGTTAGTTTTAATTGCCACTCACTGCACCGCAACTAATTTGAGAAGCATCTTTAAATTACTACTGGAGCACTGCTTTAAGTTTCCCTGCAATGGTTTGTCTGTGTATACACTCAGAGATTAGGGTTTGTGTGGTTGCAGCATAATTGTACATGTATTCAAGGCCTGGGTTCAAATAAAAATGGTTTATGTAGTAGTTCTCCATCTGACTGTGTATCCCAGTCTGAAAGTAGCTGCTGTGCTTTTTATTCTGTCCAATAGCAAGCGGAATGAAGATGAGCAGACTTCTAACCTCCCTCTGGGGCCTGCTCACTCAACAGTCACTGTGCCTTACAGCGGCAGATGGCCCGTGGAGATGGTGATGCATTCACAATCCACTTTGGTGTGACCACCAATGTCACTTTTTTTCTGCAGAGGATATGGAACCAATTGCCCCCATGCATTTCTGTGCTTGTGTTTTCATTAGGAGAATGAGCAGGTCACAAGACACCTCGTGAATATTGTCACCCGCACACTGCGGCTGAATGACAATTTAAGGAGCTCAAAGCCCTCGCAAAACTGTCGGAATTATTTCAGAGGCAGTTATCGCTCCGGGGATAAACCCAAACGCTAAAGGACATAGTGGAAGACAAAGACTGTACTGAAACATAAAAGTTTTAATTGTATTTGAATCAGTGCACTGGAATCTTTCAGGCTTTTATACAAGGTTTGGAAGCATAATAAAGGACACACATTTCAAGGTTGCTCACCAATCCTGCAGTTACCCCCCCCCCCCCCCCAAAAAAATACCTCGGCTAGTGTATGACCACCGATGCTTTTGCTTCTCTGAATTAATGGAGCTGATGGCATGGCTAAAGATAACATGTCCTCTACTCCCCCCCAGCTAAATCCCCACATCAATGTTTTACATGTCAGGTTGTTAGGGAAGGATCCAGGTCAAAGCCTTGCAAGATCACAATCTCAGTCAATTTACACAGGATGACGGCTTAGAATGATACAATCAACAACCTCCTGGCACTGCGACATGGATTGCTAATTAATTAACTCAGCTCGGGCCTGACAATAGGGGCACTTATGTGACACCATTGTTTCATCATCGTTTAATAAATGACTCGGGAGGGAGAACAATAAGCTGCTGACTATAGCTGCACAAACACGGGGCTGCTGCTGAAAATATAAATGGCGATGACAAAGTGTTGAGTCTTCAAGCCATCTTCCAAGTGCTTGCATCGACGTTAATCTCATATCTGCTGATATAAAGACAAAAGGCCTGCGCTAACCTGTGTGGCACCATGTCATAGATCCACATTAGAAGCCCGACTGATGGAGATGGTGTAAATCGCCGCTGTCGTTGCCACAGAGACCACCTTCCCCTCATTGGAATTCACCGAACAGCCCTCAATAAGAGAAGCACATTTATTTAATTTCCATACACTCAATCCCTCTCATTTGCACAGTCTCTGGTGTGTCTGACTGGAACATGTACCTTTTCTCAGTTTAACAATCATACCCTGTGCTTGGGGAGGGTCACTGCTGTGGAGCGCTTGAACCAGGAAATCAGCATACACTGGTAATTAGTTTGCCCATTTAGTTGCTGACAGTTGAACAGCTTTCATCAAAAATACCACAGAATACCACGGAGGTGCCTCACTTTGCCAACCATAGAACACTGGCCTTGGTGACCGGTGGTTGCCAGGAACTCCCAGAGAAACAAGTCCTCATGCTCGTATCGTCCTAACTATCTATGTCATTCATTTAGCAGGGGATGAAATTCCATCTCCTGTGCACATTTTTCCACCAAAGAAAACAACCCCTCTATGCCGGAGATGTCAAACCTCCTGATTATCTTTGTAACAGTGCTTTGTCTGCAAGCCAAGGCCAATATTGTGAGTAATAAGGGAAAAAAGGCCTTTGAACAATGTCAGCTTGTTTCCGCAGGTGTCCACGTTTTTTTTTTATCCTCTTTTGAAAGGCTCATTAAATTTATGCAAATAACATTGTCACCCCTTGAAACATGCAAATGCAGTGTTATGAGATGAGCACTCGGCAGAAAGTCAAAAATGTTCCTCCTGGCAATGTACTGCAAATAGTGGAAGCATATGACAAGGTCTGTAAATATTTTTGCCTTCAACTTGTTTCCTGTTTTTTTTAACATTGTTGATTGTTGTTTTTTTATTGTATATACCTAACAGACATAAGCAAATATGACAGTCATGTCATTGCACCTCATACAGATGCATTGGTGTGCGCATACAGTATACCTGCAGTTATCATCTTATCCAATCAGGAGACTATTAGATGCAAATTTAAGTAATTTGCTGCACTATCTGCTGTGATGCTCTTGAGAAGGGACTTTTAGGGAGGCATTTGGAAAACAGGTAAAATCGATACTTTGGGGCCTGAGATATAAAAGGTAATTAATTGCAAGGTATCACAAAACGAGCAGATGCCGACTTGTCTAGCTTGTACCACAGTAGAGTCTGACATGTTTTGTTTTTTAACACTAAAGTCAGTAGTATTCATCCTCTGGACACTATGAACTTGAAACACTATGAATCTCCTGTAAAGTTGAGATTTTAGTGTGGACCCAAAATGGGGAACAGACTGTATGTGTATAATCTGTTATCACCCCACAGTGATATTTCATATGACGCAGACATTTTAGTATGAATGTATATAATGACTTGGTCAAAAAAAGTGAAGAAAACTTCATACCGGAACTCGATGTAGGCCAGTTAGAGGCAGATCAGAAGGCTCACACAGCTCAGACATGTTGAGCACCTTAAACTGTTCACATATAAAATTCACTCCATTATTTCAAAGTGCCTCGGCCTTTGGTGTAGGATCTGTAGTACGGACGTGTCAGTGTTGTTTTAGGTAGTTAGCGCCTCAGCCATTATGCCTTGTCAGTGGTGGATTGCATTGCCTTGACAACAATGTTATTTACTTGTATAGTTTATTTTTCTCAGCTCTTGTTTGTATCATCCATATCAATGTGTTTGTTTGGACCAATTGTCCACAATAACAGAGTTCCATAGGAACCTATGGAACTCTGTTATTCAGAAGCCAATAAATAACTAAAGTTTTGTTTTTTTAACAAACATTTTACTTGATCAGGAACGGGATTCAGTTATTGGTTAATTGCCAGAGAAAACAGAGTTGCCTTTTCTTGTTAAAAAACACATGTGGAACCGCATTGTAAGTACCCAGTCACCGCGAAATGACAATTTTGACTTTTAAGTCAACATGACATGCAAAAGGTGTAATATGTTTCCCTTGTTAAGGTGCTACATTTATTCATTTAATGTGTCCACTGGTTTTGTCATTGAGGCATATTAGTTCTGTCTCAACCCCTGGCTTTGCTTGTTTTTGCAAATGAAATAGATTACCTTCCTCCTCATAACTCAGGACATTAATGAATCCAACTATTTCGGATCATGCTAATTATGGTTTCCTGATATTTTCTTATATAAACCTAATTTGTTTTGTACTTGTGTGAGTTATTACTTGTCAAAGCAGTACCACATTATGCACTGCTACAAGAACTGCTCAGCAATGTTCGAACTTCCAGAGAATTCTAACATATGGACTTCAAACCAGTCCAGCATTAAACAACAGATTAAATTCAAGATTCTCTTTAAATTCTTCTTAAATGTTGGATTTGATGCAAATGTACATTGCATGCATTTATTGATTTTGGTCCCTTCTTGTAGCTGCCATGAAGCCACCACTGATGAATCACCTTATAAACGTGTTTTGCTGAATGTGTTAGCAGTTACCCATTTAAACATCCAGCAGGCATTGAGCAGGATTAGCATTTATTTAGAGCAGTGATTTTGGCTGCCTGACAAATCAAAGTCGCATATTCACCTTTCCTCTTAGCTCTGTTTCGGTCTCCACTAACTCCTGTGAATAATGTTTAGTGACTCCTTTGTGATATTGCACACTGACAATTCATGTTTTTAATGTTAAAATATGAACTAATGTAGCTTTAATATAAGCCTGATATATTAGCGTAATTTAATATACAAAATGAAATGTGTTTTTTTTCTAAATTGGAGTTCACAGGATTGGGAGGGTGACTGTAAAGATGTATAGTAAACGGAGCCAACCAAAACTTTCTTACCAGCCACCAGTGCTAGTCTAATTGGCCTTGGCTGGTTATCCTTTCTTTCCTTCTTCTGCCTGAAGAGCAGTTTATCTTTTTTTTCCACCTCATCTGTGCCTTCCCTGATCCCATCCTTGCCTCAAGTGTTGACCACACATAATGTATTTACAACTACACTGTTTATGCCTCCAGTGAAGCTCCACTGTGGCACCCACTGAACCGCCCGTGAGACAATCTGTATCTTGCCGTTCAGCTACTCTCCGTCTCTCTGGTCCAGCTCTGCAGGGTCTAGTGGAGCACCAGCATCTCCAGGCTTTGGTTCTGGCTGGAGTGGATATCAGGCAGCTTTCCCCCAGTTGAGCTCTTTAAAATGGGATTAGGCACGCTTAGTGGCTTCTTTGGAAACACAGTTCCATTGGCTCACACTTATCTGTGATGAGCAGTCATGAACTGATGGTAGAGGAATGAGAAACAAAATTAGCCTTGATAAAACACTTCAAATTGTACACAGGCTGTTGTAGCTGATCTGATTTACTGCATAACCTTGGTCCATTTAATTATTTCAGGAATGGAGGTCACAGTTTATCTAAGTACTGTGTCATGGCTGGCGCCTGTTGGGTTGTGTAAATGCGTTTTCACTTACATACATTTTCATGAGCTCCATACTGTCAGAGAGGACATTGCAGCCATAGCAACCGCTTGATGGAATATGTTATTAGTTAGATAATCATCAATTAAGTGCTTTAATAGTCCAGCTGGGTCATCTGAGGTTGTGAAGTTTTCAAAAGTGCACCAATAAAAAATAAAAAAATCTTGGAAGTAATGGCACTTATAGTATACTGTATATCACTGTAAAAAAATAAGAACAGTAAATATAATGATTTTATGTTAAATAATTCATTATATAGTAGTAGGATCCTCAAACGACTCACTTTTTATTATTAAAATACTTCAGTCATTTAAGTCATCAGTAAGTATTTTAAAAAGTATCAATTAATGTTTGTGCATTGACTAGATAATTTAAATCTTGGAATATTTGCGAGTCTTGTTTGTTTTGAATTACGTCTGTTTGAACAAAGATCTTGCCCCTGAGACATGCTCTGTATTGTTTTATTTGAAAAGACAGAGTTACACACAGATGGTCAGATCCAATTCCTCTGCAGAATACCAGTCAACCAAGGTGTGACTGCACCTGCCTATTAAAGGGACTAAGAATAGCCCTCTGGTTATTTAATTGCATGTTACACCCAAAACCACCCATGATTGATTAAGAGACAAATCTTTTGAACCATGCAACTGGCGCGCCAGCATTTTTTAAACTAGCAAAAGTGGATTTGGACGCGCCGTAAATGCAAATGCAGCATGCACTTGATTTGAACATTTATTTAGATCATATCGCTAGTTATCAGCTTTTAACTTTAACTTTCTAAACATATCAATTAATAAATAATTAAGAATATGTAAGTTTAAATGTTTGTGTTTTAGAAATTCATGTCATTTGAAAATTTTTGATAGATAAAGAGTAATTCCTCTAATGACAATGACCACCTAAGCTTGTTTTGAAGGACATGTTTCATTGGGCACCACACATTTTTATAGAAGTTTTAGTAAACCAGATCTGTCACTCGTGTGCTTTACTAGTACTACTACTAATTAACTTCAATAAAATGTTGACCAAATTCAAGAATTTAAGATCCTTAGTATTGATCTTGAGCTTCACTTGGTTCTGTCTACCTAAGCCTTACTCCCTTCTCAGACTATCTCAATTAAATACATCTCATGCAAGAAAATCACAGGCAGCATTTTTGCTCTTCGGTGTAATATGTGACCTAGCAGATGTTAATATCATTCTCCATGCCAGTTCCTTGGAAAGCTGAGAATAAATTACTGTGATTTTCAAGGTCAGGTAGAATACAGCATCCCGGGTGAAATTCTCTGGAGTCTTTGATCTATTACCGCGGGGAAATCCTTGAAAAATAACTGGGATGTGTGACTTGGTTACACTGACAGTCACACAGGGGCCAAACTTAGGGTCTAAAATGGCAAGACATTACTTGTCAGCACGCTGTTTGGTGGTTCCTAGATATAAAATGCAGATTTGATTCAGTTGTCCAATTTGCAAGGCAGATCAGATGTCTTCTTCTTGTTGACTTGGTTTTTAAAGTATATTCATAATATAAGATGTCACTGTGTTGTCTCAAAGCCCCATCTATTATGTTCTTACCCAGGGTTTTTTGACCTTTATTTTCCCAGTACAACCCATGCAGCCATAGTTTTTGAAGTAACATTTCCATTTTTGTAATGCATATTTCATCTCATAAATGAAGTGAATGTTAAATAAATACTCTTCAAAGAAAACATTTCATGCGATGTAAAGGGCTGGTTTTGATTTACAGTAATATTTTATTAAAGCTGTATTTGCCAAGAGCCCTTTTTTATCTTCCTATTTCTTTCTAGAGCTGATGGAATAAACCCATAGATTCCAAGCAGAGTTCATCATACTGTAGTGAGATTACATTTGATGTACACAGCGGTGATTTGAGTTAAATGCTAATGCACATGTTAACATAATCTCAATGATATTGTTAAAAAATGATGTTAATGTTTGCCAATTAGCATGTGCAGATAATGGGAATGTCATTAGTTGTGCAGGTATTTGTTGATGAACAAAATATATCAAGCGGATGGTGGTGCTAGAGGAAAGGTAAGGGGATGGCCAAAGTCAGTAGGCTTCATCCTTTTGGGGAACATTAATATTGGGAGAAAATTGCATGACAATCCATCAAACAGTCTCCACCAACATCCCTTTCTCCTAGAAATTCAATATTTATACAACTGACATAAAAGCGTAGCTGTTTTTAGGAAATTAGGTTTTCCATTAACATGATGAGGATATGTTCTTGATCTATATATTTGGCAAGTTAAAAACATTGATAATGCACCCTTCAGTAAAATGTTTACAGGCAACATATTTGTGATTTTGCTGCCATTTGTGAATGGACTGAATCATTCATTAAAAAAAATTAAGTGAGTTTATCCAAGAAACCAAGCAGTTATGTTTATTGTATACAGCAGTTTAGTTCATTTGTAGGAGGCAGGGTGTGGATCCAACTGGTAGATCATGCGTTCGACCTTTATCCTCATCTGCAAGACGACGCCGTTAGCTTGTCTGAAATGGAATTGAATTGCTCCCCTTGTCATCCTCCTGCTGTGCAGAAGACTCGCGACAACCCAGTGTGTCTCTCTTTGTTCAGCTCTTGCTGTAGCTTCTAGCTGAATCCTGTGGTTTGGATTTTATTTTGCTGTGCTCCTGTTTTGTACTTTCAGATATTTGCGTCATGTACTGACCGCTTTCAGCCATATCAAAATTGTTGTTATTGCTAACACACAACTGACCCTGTGACTGCGTCACACTAAACTTTGCACTGGATAAGCGGCAGGGGGCTTTTATTGTGACCAAGGTATATCACTATCCCCCCATCCACCCTCCTACAGTAGACAAACCGTACATATGAAACACAGGAGAGTTGGTTTAAAATTACTTCATTTGTATTTTCTATCAGTCTTCATGAATGACGGGGGTTCTTTTACATGACAGCAATAAAAGTTAATCGAGTATCAGTGATTGCATAAAAAAATCAAATGTCAAGGTTATATCTTAGAGATAAGTCAGTGCTGTGCCAGGTGGCAAGGTCGTTTTATCAGATGAAGCAGTTAGTGTTCAGCCCTTTCAGTCCATTTATACAGCCAGGCATTCAGAAATCCTTCTTTGCATATGATGACATTTATGATATGGCCTAAGGGGAATATGGAATAAGAAAAGTCACTGGGAAGTTTCTCCTGAGAGCTCTGTGTTAAGCCCCAAATGAAAAGCAATGACAGTATTCCTCCAACATTTTTATGGTCAACGTTGTGAAAAATTGTGGGCTGGATCAATACCGCCTCTCCTGAGGATTTCTTCCATTGAAGATAACCTTATCCCAGCAGAGGGGGTGCCCCTAACCAAGGCACTTGATGTGAATGACAAGGAGCCAAGGGCTTTTCCCAAAGACGCTTAAATCTCTTTTTCATTACTGTTATTAGATAAGCGGAGTTGATGTGCGGGGGAAAAAAAAAACTTCTTGTCAACTTTTCCTAATACTTGTTATTTAACCAAGGTCATTAAATGTGAGGCTTTGATAATTATCGCTAAATGGCACATCCTATCAAACAATGCTGTAATTTATTGATCAGAGGAAAATATGACAACAGACACAATCTGCAGCTGTGTCGCTAAATTGATGACACAGTCATCTCCAATTGTAATGATGCTTCTTTCAGCTCATGGTCTCGACTGAATGACAGAATCATCACATCTTGGGGCTTTTTGCTGTCAGAGATCCCACATTAGAGTGTTCATTTTTTTTAATTTTTTTTTTCTCTGTTTTTCCTTTTTCCTTTCAGTTTGGGTTTCTCAGTTCCCTATGCAATGCATGCCTTGTCACTGCTAACCCTACTGTCGGACATGTGGAGTTACATTCGCCACCACTGTGACAGATGTCACCAGCTGCTGCTTTCTACCTGCCAGCAATGAGCTTCACAGGGATGGCGCAATGCATGAGACCGTCATAATATCCCATGAAATCCCCCCACCCCCCAGTTCCATCTTCCACTGTGCTGGCACCACGACTAACGAGCCAGCAATGAGATCCCTCATTGGCTTTGCACCAGGAAAATATCATTATCTTGAATATACTTAAATTCCTTTTTTTCTTTGTAACAAAGTAGAAAAAGAGACAGTCATGACAAAACATTTTGAATTTATTTGTTTCTGTACTAGATGATAAAATTATTCAAAATGATCGGTGCCATTGCCATGTCAACACTGGTGAACATGATACAGCTGATAACCTCATAATTATGATCAGTCTCTGACTGTGATGTAAATGCATGTATGCTTGTTTTTTATGATCTCAACAAATGCCCTCTTGGTGAACCCATTCAAATATGGCCCAACATCTCATCATCATGTATTCGCCATCAAATAGGGAGGTTGATGGTTTTCATTCAGGAGGCTGATCATCAGTAACGATCCCTGTGTGTGCCTCTCATCAGTCCCCGCCTCCCATTGCCTTTTGGAAAATTTTGAGCACGCTCCATCAGTGGATGAACATTTCGAGTCTTAATTACAGTTATTGTTGAGCTCTGATGGCGACGGCTGACATTTCTTTCACACATTGTGACTTTCACAACGTCGATGTCAGTACCTGACGCATCCCAGAGGCTGCACTTGCGAACGCAGAAGCTTAGCACATGGAAATGTCTGGTTAATTCCCTTGGGGGAAAAAAAGCCAACAGAAAAGGGTTTAGTCAAGTATATCTATTACTTCATATCAATTATGTGTATTTACAGTATCAGCCATACAATCAACACACAGCCAGAGTTTGGTGGTTTCCAGATTTGCCTGCTGTTTAAGGTCTGGTGGAACACTTACTTTTCAGACAATAATTTGCATGAGGAAGCTTTTGATTTATTGACCCTCCATCTCTTTGATGAGGCAGTTACCAGGAATGAAGTATATTTCTGGTATCCCATATGTAGGAATCTAAACATCCCACCTACTGTATATGTATTCTACATCATATTCCAAAATCATGGGCATTAGTATGACCAGGTCTGTCCACATACTTTGGGTCATGTAGTGCTTGTGGAAGATATATAAAATAAGTTTAAGTAAGTAAGAGTCAACGTTTTTTGGCGTTTACACTAAGGTACATTTGATCAGTTTTTAAATTTCGAGTTTTATCATGTGTTTTCCTTCAGATTTCCTGGTACCAAATCAAGTAGTTAGGGCAGTAGATTCACACTTTTTACCAGACAGATGGACAGACCTTCAACACCATACAACTCTATATGTAGCTGTAAGTGACACTAAAATGCTTTTAATGGAACAAAAAATTGTCTGTCTAGTGAGGTATTTTTTCTTTATCCAACTGTTACTGGTATGGCCCATATTTATAGTAACTCTGACAAAGTACCACCCTCATTTGTACCAGCCTGATGTGGCCTGTGAAGCAAAGCTATCCATCCATTATCTATACCACTTATCCTTTGAGGGTTGCTGGTGGGGGAGAGTCAGGGTACACCCTGGGCAGGTCGCCAGTCCATCACAGGGCCAACATACAGAGACAAACAACCATCCACGCGCACATGCACACCTACAGGCAATTTCAAGGTCCCCAGTTCCTATGATTTCTTGAACATATTTCCTAGCTTTACCATCCCATATATCACAATAGCTATTAGAAGTATTTTACTTTCACCAGGCTTTCCAATGTTCTCTGAATGGGAATTGTTGGGGGTAGCCACCTACAGAAAAGCACCCTCTTTAACATTATGCTTAAGATAAACCTCATGCACAATACAATGCACGTGTATAATATACTGGTGTATATTATTGATTGTAAAATTTATTTCTAAGATTGTCTGAATCCAGCCCCTCTAAAATTGTGCTGCCGTCCTCTGCTCTTTCTCTCTCTGTTGACATCTGCTCATATATATGAAAGATACATCCTACCGATGCGCTTGGACGCATCATCAGTGATGTTTCCTGGGGTCATTAGGTTGTTGTTTATATATAAAATATGCATGCAAGCAAGTAAAGATTGGTTCATGTGATAACATGATAAAATATTGCAATATTATGCATATTATGTATGTGGGGATTATTCATAAGGAATCCGATTGATTTCACCATATCATTTTTATTGACTTACACTGAGCCATCACACAAACTCAGCAATATTTGGATCCCACAGTGTCGCATGACAGGAAGCATAGGGCATCAGTTTTTGACAGCTCAGCCAAAGACGGCAAATGGGCTATTCCTCGTGGTACTTTAGCCTGCCATTGTGCATGTCCTTGTATACAGAAATAAAAGAATATACCTCTAGGTAAACAATCCAACTTTATGAATAAGAATGTACAAATGCTGAACATATGATAATGGTAAGTCAGCAGTTTACTAGATGTGTGAAATGTTCGGTCAAAATGTGAACCTATCGAACATAATTTAGAGCAACACCATTAGCTGTTCTGTATTTAAAAAATAAAAAAATAAAAAAACAACACTGAATGATACATGCCCCAATATTAGGCGTTATCGCTCATGTCTTATTATATGCATGCAACTTACTGAATAATTTATTGGCCTTTTAGTTATTGTGTGGTAATCTTTATAACATTGCAGCAATTTCCCCCTCACAGACACAAACAAAGCAATTGACACTAGGAGGGACGACAGACAAAGTGGACTTGTGAGAAGGCGAGTCAGATATTAAGTTAGACTGTGGGGCTGCTGAAAGGTCTCAGTCTGTCATTCTACCCAAAGCACCGCCTGAGCCAATGAGATAAAGGCCTCTGTGTTCACGAGAGCCAATCGGTAATACTCTGAGCAGACCCAAGCCAATTAATCTCTTCGGTGACATGAGCTTTGGAGGAATGGCCTGGTTAACTCCTGGTGGCATGCTAAGTCTAGATCGAAACCCCGCTGGTTTTCTTTCATCTCGCAGCAGACATGATGTTCCCTGCAGCAAGGGAGAAGTTTTGAGAGATTTTGTTTCTGTTTGAAACTATACCTGCTCTTCCAAGCGCTGGAAAAGACAAGCTCTATCCTGGAATCACCTCAACGATCTTTTGAAGAAGTTGCAGTCGGAATAATTCATGCCGACACTTACAGCATCTATTTAAGCCATTTGACATTCTTCTGTAGTGACATACTTGACTAAATGGAAGACCAACATGTCTATTCTCATACCCCCTGTAGATCAAAGCTAAGGATGCAGTTGGGTGTTCCACATCTTCTCTCAGGTCTGGGTGGCATCCTCTCTCTCTCTCATCAATGTTTTGGAGTTTTGAAGCATGTTTAGTTGACCTGACAAGCACAAGCCCCACAATTTACAGTAGACTCCAAATTACAGTGACTGAATCATTGGTGATTGTTGCTAAATGCTCTGTATGAAACAGCCAAGGTTATATGAAAATAAATGCATCCTAATGTGCAACATAATCCCCTCTCTGCAGAACAACAACAGTGTTTCTTTGTGTTTTTTTTTTTAACAGAGTGATTAAATTGAAATGTAATTTAATTTAGAGAATGGAGACGATCACATACTTGAACTTGAAAGCACCCATTGAGCACATCTCCTCTCCGGCACAGCTGTGGTTGCAGCCTATATTGCAGACAAGATTAATGCTGTGAACATAAGGTAATGCACACGCTGTTGTTCAAGGTGTTCTCCTTCACAATTGCAGGAAGGGGGAGGAGTAATATATCATTAAGGCCGGTGGTTCAATACGAGACGGCGCTGGTCTTTTTTTTGGATGAAGAGTGACTTTCACGTAGAATACTAATACATCAAACAATTTGTAATGTGCAACTTGCTGCAAGCCAAACAGTGAACACGCTGCAGATGTTTCTTTCAAATTTTAAATATCCAAATGCTGCTTCTTGCTTGTAGTATTTAGGCCGAATTGCTTCAGAAAATACTGACATGCCAGAATGACAGAGGGTCTTAAATAGAAAATGATGTAAGGTAATTCAACACTTCAACAATCAGTCATGATCATCCCAGAGCTTTCAATGTCATTCCTTTAGGGCAAATATTAATTACTATGTAATTGATGAGGTCATTCACAATGTTCTGTGGATTACTTTTTGTCTCTGTAAACATGGAGAATGCCAACAGTTTCACAGGGAGGGATATATATATATATATACATGTATATATACAGCTCTGGAATAAATTAAGAGTATCAGTTTCTCTGATGTTACTAAATATAGGCATGTGTTTGAGTAAAATGAACAGTTTTGTTTAATTATATCAACTACTGACAACATTTCTCCCAAATTCCAAATGAAAATGTAATTTAGAGCATTTATTTGCAGGAAATGACAAATGGTCAAATATAACAAAAAAGATGCAGTGTCAGACCGCAAATAATGCAAAGAAAACAAGGTCAGAAATCAATATTTGGTGGAAGAACCCTGATTGTCAATCAGAGCTTTAATGCGTCTTGACATGATCGCCACCAGTCTTTTACATTGCTGTTGGGTGACCTTATGCCACTCCTGGTGCAAAAATTCAAGCAGCTCAGCTTTGTTTGATGGCTTGTGACCATCTATCTTCCTCTTGTTGTCCCCAATGTCTGCTGCTTGACGTTGTTCTTATGAACCGCCATCTTAGAAATTTTAAGGATGGAAGCATCCTGACGCTGACTGTATCCCTCTGCCAGTAAAGCCAGAATTTCCTCACTGAAAACTTTACTTTTCAACTCTTTTGGCATGGTCAATACTTATTTCTTGATTCCAATTACTTTTAAGGTATTACTAGCACTGTTTTTGCCGTCCAGCTGGTCCTATAAGAAGAGAATAGTGATGACCACAGCAGTGGCTTTTATACTTTTCCTTGTTGAATAAGATTTGGTTCAGGTGATCACCTAATCAGTCCTCATAAAGTAGAATGAGGTGTGCTTGTGTTGGAATTCAACAGACACTGGAATGGAATGGCTGTCATACATGGAGAGATGCTGATTTCAGAAAAAAATGTGCAGTGGTCTCCTAATTTATTCCAGAGCTGTATATATAATATGACTATTTAATGTAATTTGGAGGACAAGGGCTGTGATTTGGAAACATAAGAAACATTTCAAACAAAGTTTTGTTTTACTTCCTGTAACAGGTCTGTAAACAATTCATTCATTGTTTGTACAGATTGTACTGTTTTGGATAGTTGCAGTAATTTACAAATTTTCAAGGACTTGTTTGGTGAAATGTGAATAAAAATGTGATATAGTGTCAATACTTGTTTAGATTTTAATAGTCACGATTGCCTGAGACATAATATAAAACATTTTTAAAAAGTCACACACTCACCAGGATTGAATTACCTTCATCAAATGACAGACGGATGTTGTGCAAACCCCATTCATCAGATTCACCTTGTTTATTTATGTTTCAAAAGAAAATTACCATATTTTATACCTATTGAATTTTTTTGAATGTCTGTAATCTTCGAAACAATTTCGCGAGAATGACCAATTTGCTTAACAAATTCAAAATATAGGTAACAGCAAGTTAGCTCATGTTATGGTGACCACATCAGCCACATTGATTCTCTATCTCTGAAAAGCTGGAGCAATATTGATTGTCTTTTCTCCTTTTTGTCTTTTTCTTTTGTCAGAGGCCATTTTAGCCAAAGTGGCGATTTCTTCTGCAGGAAATTCAAGGTCACACTAACCTGAACACTTTTGTACTCTGCCACCTTGTTTACACAATGATGTGTGGGTGGTTACTGTCTTTGTCTCTGCAAACATAGGTTGCAGCCAACAGTTTAACAGGGAGGGATTTGCGCTAACATGCACATTATGCACCAATATGTCTATAGACTCAACATATGTTTACATGGAAAATAAACTTTAAGCACGACAACCAACTATGCAGGCAGATGTGCACTCAAACTGGCTGTTTCTTTTATGGTAGTAAGCAGAACTTGTTGCCCATGCGGCAGCTGAAGGAAATTTAAAGACTAAACAACTTTCTTGGGATGAGAGTGGTAACTTAACAGCAGTCTGGAGGAGTTCATAAGCCGATGAGGCAATGTTTTGACAGAACCCAAGCCCCCTGATAACCAAGCATAACAGATCTGTCTGCTCCATTTGTCCATCTTTGCAGAGAGCATAATCCTACATGTCTCACAGCCAAAAGAGTCTGACTATCAGTTTGATGTAAGAAACTGAATGTGACAAAGGGGGTAATGGAGCAGGCACGTTGTCTTCATGCATTCAGGCCGCATAACCACAACACTTTGACGCCACTTGCTACCCGTCAACCCCCCCTCGGCCTACACGCCATCCTGGACAAGACCTGAAACAAAGGGAGGTGGGGTTGATTGAAGATAATCTAATGTCTCATCATGGTGACTAAGATATGATGTGACACTCTGGGAGAAGTGGGGTGACGGGGCATTGTCGGTGACGAAAGACAGAGAAAGAGACATAAATGGAGTTTAAAGAGAAATAAAAGCCTGTAGCTCACTGTGGGAGTCCCTGCCACAGGGGGACAGATTTCCTCACATGCAGAATGCGCTGCAGTTGGAGAGGTCTGTGCATGAGGTGGGTGGGGGATGTTTTAGTGGCTGCATATCACACAACATAGACGTGCTTTATCGCTGTGTCTGCATGTTCAAAAGCTATTCATCTTTAGAGGAGATAACTTACATTCCTGCTTTCATATTCAACCAGATTCTGTTCAACTGATCATCCATTCAAGTCATAGATTTGTCCTGTAGAACTCTACATCATAGTGCTTGTAGACTATTGTGTCAGCTATTATAAATCATAAAAAATAATGACTTTATTCAAAATTTATATTTGCATATTCCAAATTATAGAGGATTATTAAAACCAGAACACTGAGTCATTCATTCTTCTACTCATACATGTCTATCACAGAAGCTGCTGGCAATTAAAGGAGCCATTATTATTTTCGACCACTGTGCACTGGAAGGTACGGGTACAGTCCAGTGGGCAGCTGCAATAACAGAACAATGCCCTACTTAAAAAGGATCAGTATATTACATTATCTCTTCACCCCCCAGGTGCAGTGGATTCACGTGAATAGGAAAGTGGTCTCTTTGGACCCCACTTTACAGTGCATGAGTTATGTACAGTAATGTTCAGGCCCCCCACTCTGTGGTCTGTGCACCCAGAGGGCTAATCGTTGGGTAAACAAACAACACCGAATGTGTTGTAACCAGAGCTCAGCTCTCTGCCGAGGTGAGATTATGATGACAGTGAATCAATGGGCTTCAATAACAAGGCTCTGATTTAAATCCTCTGTATGGGCTGAAATCCCTGCTGTCTAACAGCAGGCATCGGTAACCCTTTTTTTTACATGACAGTGAGCGACACAGCGGGATTAATAGCTGTGGTTTGCTCCTCATGCTCATTATTCTGTCACGTTGAAGTGTCCACACTTGTGTGACAAGAGATGTTTAGGGTCAAAATGTATGGAGATAACAGAGCCGCATGTGTAATTTGGTCTATGTCATGTTTTTACCAAAGAAATCATTTAACTTAAAGATTAATATGACTCTTAAATAGCTCTAGTTAGGTCTGCGCATTTAAAAAAAAAACAACAACTGGATTTTATAGAAGTATTTAGACGATCATGGGAAGGGGAATCTAATGCTCTTCCACTACAAGACCCTTAAGATGTCCAGACAGACGCAAAGAATGAATTACATTTTTAAATTATAATATATATATATATATATATTTCTATATTATGTACAATATTTACATTAAATACAACACATATGTAGAAAATGACAATGTAAATGGTGCAGGGCAATTCTCCAACATCAACCTGAAAAACTATTAACAACTTGTAATTAGGTTGCAGTGATACACAGTGGTACACAAATACATCATAGAACATATCCTATGCTGTCATATATAAGCAATTTCTAACAATATACCCATCCACATTATTGTATATACAGCCTGCAGCTGTTTTTTTTTTACCTTGGTTAACTGAATGCCCTCGACTGACAAGACATGTCTTGCCTGCGTAGCTCAAACATGGAGGGGTGGACAGATGCCGGTCGTGTCACTGATGTCATGGGCAGGTTTCAGGCTTTGTGAACAGCCTGCAGGGACACCATGGTCCTGCTCTCTAAGAAAATGGCTGCTGACTTATTGTAACATGAGGGAATCAGACGGAATCAGCCAGACCGGTGTCTTGCTCAAGAATCCCCTGTGCTGTTGCTAGTTTATATCCCAGCAAAAAAAATCAGCATTGGTTTACTCATTCAAATCCTTTATAGTGTAGTCAGTATGGAATAAATCACGACAGTAAATAACAAGAGGACCTGCTGTTCCACCTGATTAATGTCCAGTTCTCTCGTTTGCTAGTAAACACTTCCTGTTTACACACTGCCATCGCTGTAGTATTTCCCGCCATGCCTCTGATTCCAGAATACCAGCGTGCTATCTAAAATCCCACATGGAGCAGCATCATGCCAGCTTGTTTGGTTCAGTGTAAACAAGCATAGGCGGCACAACAAGTGGTCTAACGGCAGGATAGCTTATGCGAATTAGAGCTGCAACACAATCACATATTGCTATGTTTTCCCCCAATATTGTCAGAGGTGACCTGACTGTTTTTGGAGAAGAACCTGGTCATTTTAAGTAATTTCATCTGCAACACATTGCCAAATAAATTTTTAAAAAATGAAACAAAAAATAATGTATATTATATTATATTCGCAAAACAGGAAATGCCTTACTTGACCCTGTGAAGCTTTTAAAGCTGATATTGCATTAGATGTACTGAAACTCAAGCTTAAATGCTCAACTCAGACATAAGATATAAAAATTGGGTTCCAGATGCAATTAAAGAAACACTGACATGTCAGTGGCAATTATTTAATTTAATCCTGTAGAATTTGATAAAGTAACACTATACATGATGTATTATGTGTATTGAAAAAACTAGTTAAGAAAAACAGTAACAATTCATAATCGTATTGCAAATGATCAATGGACACAAAAAAAGAAAGAACAACACTAACAGAGGAAATGTAATGAGATGCTCAGAGTAACAAATGACATTCAAGCCCCTCTTGCAGAGATACAGGGAGCAACAACCCATGGGGATAGATGGGTGGGCGATAATGTCTTCCCAGAGGCCCTGCCGAGCCCAGCGCCCCAACTCCCCCCCAGGAGAGAAGATAGGTTCAGTACACACAAACAGAGTATAGAGTTATTCACCCAAGAGACTTCTGAGCCGTACAGGTGAGACCACACATGTATCACTTCAATTTATCATTCTCACAGGGCAGGCTTTGCAAAAACACCATGGCTGTGCTCGATCAGCTGATATGAAACATGGCCAGACGCCGGCGTCCGACAGCTCGGTTGTCCCGAAGGTGCAGAAACTGGAATCGAGTCTGTGTGGTTTGCAACAAGTATACATAACCACATGGCATATGTAACATTGTTATCTATGTCCCGAAAGGTGCAAAGTACCTCCTTTTAAAATGCTAGGCCTATACCAGTATCATGCTAGTTGTCAGAACCCCCATCAATTTAGCCTAATTTAGTTAATGTTTGCATATTTAAACCATACATGTATAGCTACACATAAAGAAATACACCGGTACAATTACTGAATGGTTTTCATTACACCTGGGATGTAATCTTTTTGCCTGCCTGATCCATTCCTGGCAGTCTTTTGCAGATACACTGAGTTGGCTATTTTTTTGGAACATCAAGCTAACACTAATGCAGTCTAATAAAGCAGCCCTGCAATAAATCCTTCCTTCATGAAGGTTATTATGTTCTGTTTGTGCTAAAACTGAGAGTTTTATCTGTTTTTTACACCTCCCAGTATAATGCAATACATCTCAACAGTACCACAAACTGCATCCTCAAAAATTGTCATACATTTGAATCAAAACCTCTCTGAGGCAATTAAAGAAATGAACATTTTCACCTTCATGAAGGGTAGGAGTTACTACAGGACAATTTTAGCTAGGTGCACTTCATAAACTGCTTACTGAGTGTATAACATTCATTGTAACACCTTCATTGTAACATTCAGAGGGGCACCTGACCATGTGGCTGTTGGTCACGATCCTTCCACCTCCACAAGGAAAACAATTCCTCTGTGGGCTTGTGGAAGATGGAAGGAAAAGTGACATCCTGTCACCACCTGCTTATCAGGGTAACCAAAGGTGATTTTGATTTTGCACTGCTGCCACATCAATTTGATAAATCAAATTAAACCTTTATATAAAATCAAATGAACGTGAAAGTTATAGACTGAGATTTGATCCGATAGAAAGATAGGTAGATATGTAAATTGTTTATAACCTCGAACTATTATGTAAATTTACCAAGGAGCAATCAGTGCACCACAAAACAATAATGTGAAAGGTCACGAATTCCCCGAGCACTAGTCCAAAAGCCTGGATTAAGATGAAATCAGTGGATGATGGATTTACCAAGGGAAGCAATTTACCAGGGCCTGAAGAGTCCAGGTTGTGTTCAACAACAGGTAAAGCTGGGACAGTTCAATGTCAAAGTCTGCATGTCTGGCAGTATTAATTAGCTTCATACTTTATATTTTAGCACTATACACTTCACTACTCTATTTTACAATCAAACATCCTATACTTCATGCAGCAAATGAAACAGAGCCAATTGACACTGACACCAAGCATTGTATTACCTACAAGCGAAAGACAGTAATTGGTCAAAAGTGCCTTCGGTGCTGCATGGCTTTCAGAAACCACAGCTTTTTTCAGGGGGAAAATAAATGGCATATTTTAGCGACACGTAAATGAAAAACGCTACTGATGTGCAGATGCAAGCGCAGCACAATTTGGTGATAAGAACGGACGGTCAAAAGACGAAGCTTATTTAATCCATGCAAGACGAAGTCCGGAGAGGGAGAGATATGGCGGCCTTTGAACCTAAACAACAGCCTGGGTGAGCAACTGTCGCCATCAGCAAAAAAAGGCAACTCCCAGACTTGGCTGAGCTCCGTATGCTCCAAGTTACACCACTGTACATAATCACTACAGCTTATGCACCGTGCAACAAAATCCACACTTGTAGAGGTGAATGTGGGTTTTTTTTGACCGTGGAGAGTTTGTTTTATTTTTTTATTCATCTACTTGGGTTTCTTTAAGGAAACTATTGAGTGGTAAAAACATCTACTTCTGTCGTACTGTTGAGCTAAAGCTGCTTGCTGTGACATTGACGTTTTTGGACGGCTGTACCTTATAAACACTTGAGAACTGTATTTCAACAAAGCAGTATACCCTGAGTTTATACTGCGAGGGGTGTGAGACAGTTACGGCAAAAGGAAGGGTGATCAATACGTGTCTTGTCTACCTCATACTGCACAGCTATTTCCAAATTTCCCCCCATTTTGCTTCATTGCTCCCAAGTGACAAACCCTTCTGTTCACTCAGCCTTCTATTGTCAGACCGTCTTGCCAATTAGAGGAAGAGGAGGCTTGGAAAGCCATCCTGCTACGTCTCTCTACATTTCAGTCTGGGTAATAGCTCGGTTATGACAGTGGTTGGGTGAGTGCGTTACACTCTGCCAAGAAAATACATGGGGCTGCTGGTAATGTAAGGATCAATGATTTGTGAGAGTGAAATCTACAGATGGTTGCAGTAAGAAAAGCCCATACCTGTAGGGATATTATCACAACATGGCCTCGGTTCACAATCAAACATCAATACTGCAGCGACTAATGCATTTAACGTTGAACCTGCAAAGTTAGTGTTGTAGTTCATAAGAAGTAGCAAGAGATTTGTACAGAACACAATGCACTTACAGTCATTGTCGTAAAGGTCTGGTTCACAAGGCAGACCTTTCATCATAATGTTTGCTGTGTTGTGATTGAAAGCTTGTATTTTGTCAGTTGATCAAATAACTTTATTGTATATGCACTGTGTCGTGTTTTAGAGGAAAAAGCTCTGATTAGCCCGCCCTGTGCTACCTCCCCAGCACCAAATGGTGCAGACACAAAGTTAGCAGTGATCATTGTGGTGTATTAACTTTTTTAAATATATTTTTTTGGGAATCTCTGGCGGAATTATGATAATATTAATAATACATTGTCGGCGCCTTTCACGACACCCAAGGACACCTTACAAAACATAATAAAAACATTGATCAAACCACAACTAATGTATTAATAGTAAAACTATGAACAAAGCAGCTTGAAAGGTAACAATTTGTTTCAGAATAAAAGCTTCAGGTACAAAACAAGAAAATTAATTGGATTACCAACTTATTCCACTTTTAATAATTCCAAGTGATGATTCTGTCAGTTTTTTTTTACAACGCTTATTCATACACATATTTTATAAATTGCTTTCAACCATTTTATTTGTCTTCTTTGCTGGGGGATGTGATGTTGGACAACCGTAGGCTATATGTGGACATTTAAAGACTATTAGTATTAACTGGTGTCCTCACAGTCACCCCTACTTGATACTGCCTCCTGCACTTTTTGCATGTTACTGCAGCCATGTCAAACAAGTATTGCCTCTGAACAAGCATTCTGGAAATAAACAACCAAACACTTTCTGTGCAAAGTCTCCACTTCATCCACCGCAACATTGTGCCAAGCAGCACTTTTCTTTGCATGTATAATCTTTGAAGGAACGTCTAACAAAAGAGGACTCCCAGCGACTGCAATAATGATCTCCTCCTCCACAGATGCTTTCCACAGTGGGAGGAGACAAAACTGCCTGGCTCACCATTGTATTATTATTATTATTTTTGCTTTCAGACTTTTGGCAAGTGAGAATGGAGTTTTCAGAAAAAAAATGTAACCCTTATTTGCATGAAGTTAAAAATTCTCAACCAGCAGCTCCTTCATTTTCTCATATCCAGGGAGTCGGTCGCACTCTGCCTGCTTCCTTCCAATGCCAGTGAAAATTATTATGGCGCAAAATCTCCATACCCTGCACCATGGCCCTCGGGTCTTCACCCACAGCAGTTGTATGGTCTTCAATTTCTCATTATAAGAATCAGTCATATACATATACAACAGTTCTCTCTCTCTCTTTGCTCCGCCGCTCTCTTCTCTCCCACTCTTTCTACCCACCTCTCCTATATCTCCCCCATTTCCCTCCTCTCTTCCCAACCGATGTTCTGCTCAAAACTGAGTACGGTTCTGCCAGAAATTTAGTTATTGTTTTTTTTCCACGGTCGTGCTTGCTCGTTGTGGGAACTGTTGGGTTTCTCTGTAATATTGTGATGTCTCAACCTCACTACGATACGTGCCTTGAGATAAAGTATGTTGTGATTTGGAACTATACAAATAAAATTTGAATGGACAACGCTTCATAGCCAGAATTTCACCACATTACTGGTCTTACTGGACCTTTTTAAAAACATGCGCTAATGCTGTTGGGCTGTCACTTACTTCACTGAAGGACAACTCATTTTAAAGGTGCATATACCGTTCTCTACCCAACTGGAGCAACAAACACAGGATTTGTATAAAATCCCATCTTGCACTTTGTATAACCATTTCTCACCCCATCCCTTCCCTTCTTCTCACATCTGTCAGACCTGCTTGCGTTGTTCATGAAGTGTGAAAATCACTTTGTGTCTTAATGCGTGAAATGTCATTACTAGTTCATATTTAATGCATACTATAATTTCAATTATCCGCTGATATTAACAAGTAACACTGCCCTGCATGTTACATTCAATATTTAAAGCATTTGGTCACATCGGGGGATTAATCAGAATAAAACTGAACATTGCACCGTCTTTTTGTTGAGTTGAATAGGTTTCTATTTGCATCCCTGTTTTAATAGTTAATGTAGCTGGGTTTTTTAAACTGTAAGGTTGGTGTGTCTGTAGAGTTATTACAGGCACTGTTGGTTTTGTAGCTTCCAAAAGAAAAATGTTTGTGAACCACTAGGTTTTGCTCGTACTAGCTCATACTGTAGCCATCCATTATTTTCATCTGGATTTTAGAAATTGTTGCCCATCTCTATCAGTGTTTTTGTGCTATGGAGGTATTGTATCACTGGAGAAAAATAGCTAGCCTATATATAATATGGATCGGAGGAATGACATCATGCAGTGATTATTAAACTTTTCAATGTGCATATTGTATTATGTGAGATGGACTGGAGGTCTGGAAAACATGGTCAGCATGGAAAAAAGAAAACAATATTTATTATCCATGCAAAATCCATATCAGTAAAAAGTAACATGCTGCATTTTGTTTACACAATCACCCACCCTACAATGTCCCAACCATGTTTTGTACCAACATCCCCATCATGGCCACCAATGCTGTCTTTTTTTGGTATCACTACCATCCAGAATAAAGCATTATGTAGCTTTGAAATTACAGGTTTGTGAAGTATCATATTTCATACCCTTTATATCAACAAAACATTAATATCTCTTGTGATCCGCTGTTAAAGGAAGCAGCATGTTGTATCGCTTTGATACACCGATACAGCATGTCTTTTTTGCTTGTCTGCTGGTGGCTCTGTAAAGCTCTGAATTTGTTGAGCCTGTTCTGTTAAGACGGCGGCTCTGTCGGAGAAGTCGTGTGTTTAAAAAGCATGATCCAATTCAGGTGCTTCCCCATGAATATAGTGACTCTGTCTGTTCTGTAGAGCTCCCAAGTCATGCTCACGGGGAATAAGAGGGAAGAGAGGGCTTTGAGGCTGTTGCTGATGAGGCCAACACGCTCCCCTTAAAGTGCTCTTTTGGGATATTACTCATTTTTAAGCACACCCTTTAGGTGAAGGTAATCCAGCAAATAATACAAATTTTAATCACCAGCGTGATAGCCAGCATAGGTGCATAGGTGAACTGGAAGAGAGGCTTCGAAATTCATCGGGGACTCGCTGTAGGTAGTGGGAGGTGGAGACAAAGACTAAATCATGGGAGCATTTGTATGCAGAGGCAGATGCTCTGCATTTTAAACAAGCAGAGGTAGGTTAAGGTTAGAAATTCAGCACACAAAACTTATCCTAGATTTAGAATTTCACACCTGTACTCTACCCATAAACAAAACTCAACTGCAGAGTTGCAATATGGCTTTTTGTCTCCTTACAGTATTTGACGAGAATTTAGCTGGTAAGATGCAATGCGATAGCGTACAATGCAGACCAAGTGTAAACAAATGGACATTTTGATTGACATGTTATTTGTGGTTTGACCAAAAAAACATCATATCATGTATTTTAAACTTTTCTTGTATGAAATACATTGGCGTAGTTTGCCCTTGACAGTGTCCTTCAGTGAGAACAGACAGCATGTGTGGGAGTTATGCTTGAGGGGCTTGGTGTCTGTCTTTGACATTTAGCCTATTGAGACTATACTGCTTATGCCTCTGCCCAGTTGCAAACCATGGTAATTACTCAGGTTTTCTTTTTAATGTAAGGTGATTAGGATTGTGCAAGCCACTGAACTCAGTCACTCCTAATTCCATTACAAACCCTCTCTCTCCCCGAGTCCGTCTCGCTTGCTCCCTCACGCGCACACTTACATGCGCACACACATTGATAAGGATCAGAGACTCTGAGTAAGTCCTCAGAGGCCTGTTACAGAAAATTGTGTCAGGCACCATATTTGCATTCCTCTTATTAGCATAAAGCACAGCGACAGGGATGATGTTTAAACCCCAAGGGCTGTCCTCTCAGGTGGGGCCAAGGTTGAGAGATAACCACAACCAACTGCCCCAAAGATAAAAAAAAATTAAAAAAAAAAATCCCCAACTAAAATCTAAGCAGAGGAGTAAATTTATCATGACTTCAGAAAGGAAGTGACAATCAGAGTGAAACTTCAAAGCCCAAATAACTGCATGAATAAGCAAATGTTACATGGTGGTTTTTGACAGACAGGTACATGACTGTCTTTCATATTTTACCAGTCGGGGTCATATGAGGGGAGTAAGCTGTGATAAATTCTCAAAGGTTCATGTCTAATGTGGTTTATTCTTTGACATGAATGGGACACCTGCCATCTATTCAGCCTGGTGTTGATCATGTGCCGGTCACGGTGATCTGATGTGACTTGGGCTTTATAAATGACAAATGCATATTAAAGTAAAATTGTCAAAAGGTCTATCCATCATTCCAGACTGCATTTTCTCCCAACTTTCCATGTTGCATCATCATGTGCTTGACATTTGAGATGCTGGGAGAAATTATTTCTTGATGAGTTAGCTGCAGAAATCCATTACCCTCATGATGAATAGTAATAGCCGGCAGCCCTCTGACTTTTCATCATCATCAAGTCAACATTTGTTAGTTTGTCTAATACTTTGGTTTTCAGCTCCAGCTGAACTTTGTGTTTGGTGTTTTTTCTATTTTAACATGCCAACATGCTTAAGGTAAGATGGTGAGCATGGTCAACATTTTACTGTACAAGCACAAATCAGAATGTCTACGCTGTAAATGTGAGTGCCATAGTATGCTAACAATACCATTTAGCTCAATGCACCACTATGTCCAATAACACCTAATTGAGCCCCAAGCATGGCTGCAGACTTTGGTTAAAACTCAATGAGTTTTGATCTGACACCTGGTTAAATAAAGGTTATAATGTGAACCCTCAACATAAACCTTTGTAGTGTTACAAGTCGTCATAGTAACATCATATTTTATGAATTACAACACTGTTTGAAAACCAATCTAGGTTTTAACAGCTTGTTGTTGTACAATGTGGTAAATGTTTCTTTCAAATGTAAGCCCTGTGGTAATAAGTCAATATAATTATTAGCTTAGATAAAAAAACAAAAACATTTTCAGCTTGTTCCTGAAATTGCAAACCACTCTGACTTCTAATTGTATCAAAGAAGAGACCGGAACTAAAAAGGGAATGTGGCTCCCATGTACAATATAACTGTTTCCAGGTATAACTCTAAGTTAGGAACTAGACAATGGTTTATCATAACCATACAATAATTTTCCACCATGCTAACTATGATACATTCAGCAACAACTCATCAAGAAGTTGTCAAGTCACTGGTTCTTTAACAGTGTCTTGCAGTCTTATTCTCATATAATTTCTATATTGGTGGCTATTTGTTAGCTAATTTGGATTTTGCCCATGGCTGATTGTTTACTCATTGCTGTTTGAAAATGTCCCTGTGCCTTATTGCAAAGTATTACCAGATGCCTTGAACTAAATACAACCCACCGCTGGCTGGTGAAAGCCCACCTGAATCTGCAGTATCCATCCAGGCTTGGATTATCCATGCTTTACCTTAGCCAAAGGGCTGAAGATTAAATACTGCAAGTGGCCCGAGGCCAGGAGACTTGACCTCTGGTGCCAAACGAACATTTGAGTCTGGAGGCTCAGTTAGATTGGGGGCGATTTATCCTGCATTCCACCATGGTTTAACTCAGGGGGCCACCTTGTAAACCTGCAATAAATCAGCAATGCTCCCTGTGTCGAAACCTTTTGTTTCTTTGTGCCCCCTTATCTAATTCTTAATTTATTGTTGGTGGGACCTCAAGCTAGTGATTTATACAGTATGGCAATATCAAGGATGAGACTAATAGTCCCCAAATCCTTCAGTACTTGCTCCCAAACACACAGACACACACACATTTTTCATGAATAAAGAAATGTTGTAGAAATAATTGACTTGGCATTAGAGATTTCTCAATCTGCATAACTCTTCAAACCTTCAAAGCAATTTCCTGATTGCTATGTAACACTTGATCATTTTAATCATTTTATATGGCAATGTTTAGACACTGAGACAATAAGAGTATATTTATATCTTTTAGTCTGATTCAAAAGCAGCTGTGAACTAAAATGTACACAAACAAAAATAAGTACTTTATCACCTAACTGTCAATATGTTTGCTTAAACTGAACCAGCCACTTAACTTTCCTGTGGAAAAACAAAAAAAATCTAAGTTCTGATAAAGGGACTTTCAAACTAACTGTAGGAAAGTCAGCCTCTCCCGAGGTAAAGCGTATGCAAATTGATTATTAAACAATCAGTTTTGTCCACCACACATAGAATGTTAATTATCAGGCTCCTTCCCTTGCACATCTGGAATTCAAATTCAATCCTCCGGATGGTGAAATAATTAGGTGGAGAACTGTGATAATAGTTCTAAGTCCTCCTTTTGTCTTCCCCCACCCCTTGTCAAGTAATTTGATCATGGGCGGATATTTGATTTGGCTGTAGAGCCCGACAAGGTCAGAAAACACTCCTGTTCGCTACATACCCTTTTCATTCAATACAATGTCGAGAGGATCAAATCTAAGGGGCAAATCTGACATTTTTAGGGCAACTAAAAAATAACAGTTCAGTACTCTAGTGTCACCATCTAAATAATGCAAATATGCACGTTTGTCATTAAACAGTGAGGATTTCTTTTTGTTCTTTCTGTGTTGTGTCTCCACAGTCACTGTCAGTCCTCTGTCAGTAATAGCTTTACTACATTTTAGCATAGCAGACATACTCAGGTGCATTAAACATGCCAAGCGATACCAATTAGGTTCCTGCAATATTTGAATTGATGGAGCTGGTGTGATGTTATCTAACCACAATTCTGTGTGGAGACAGTTAAAGCTGTCATCGCCTTGACATCCGTGCCCTTTTAAAATAAAAGTCCATATAATATCATGGTTGATTCTCACCACCTATAGAAAATCTTTGCAGAGTCTTTTTAGATGATATAGCAGTGGAAAAGGCTGTGAGCAAACTGCATTTGGAGATCAAAACCATGGAAACTAATTTCACATAAATAGGTCAGGGTTTCTTAAGTACTCAACTAAAGGCTCAGGTGGTATTTAACAGGTGTCGGCGATAGGTGAGGGAGCAGCTTGGGAAAAACACAATGCTTACCTTGATTATGTGTATTAGAAGTTTGAGGTTTGCCCTGAGAGCAGTTAACACCTGCTCCTTTTAGTTCAAAGATGAAAACATCTGTTGAAAATGAAGCCGTAAAGACAGGTCAACAACTTCTTACACCTAGATAACCTGAGCTAAGCTGCAGCCTGACACAAGCTGAATAGTAAAATGTAAGAAGGTTAAAAAAGCTGCTGCCGTTGTCGTCTCAGTCATTTTCGTACAGACAGGGTTGCCAGGAGGTAAGGATTTTTAAATATTCACGGTGCTACAGAGGATAACAAAAGCACACAAATGAAGCGCATGAGACTAGGTGAGATTAATAAATTAGTATTTTCTTGCAGGAATAAATTTATTTTACCGTTAAAATGCAAGACACACTGCTTTTTGATTTGCCTTTAAATGGCTTAATTTTCTGTCGTTTAGCAGCCGGTTACGAGGGCCATCCTGACAGTTACAGGAGGACTAAAAATGAAGAGCAGATACTTTACAGTGGTTTTACATCGCTTGGCAAAGAGACAGCAGCTGTGTTCGAACGTGTGAAACAGGAAGGAGGCGTTTTCTGTCTCGTCAAGGTATTTTCTTGTCAGGCCACTTCATCTGCTCAGTTGTCAAACTGCAAAAAAATATTTTTATCGCATTTTAGCAATTTGACAGCTGAAATGTGCTGCAAGTAAAGAAAACACAAGCAGGGCCTTATGCAAGCCAAGATTCTGGCACAATTTGATCAGACATATTAACACATAGTTTGAGACTTTGGGTTTAGTCTTTGCAGTTCAGTCACATCACACTTTATATTTAGGGGAACACTTATATGTGTATACATTAAAAATATGTACATGTAGAGAGGTGCATGAATTAGCATTAAAATAAAGACTAAATCCACAAGGCAAATTAATGTAAAGAACATAGGTAAAAAAAGCCACAGATGAATGGAAGCTGCCAACATGGTAACAGCTATATTTTCAAATATGGTGCATATATTGGAAAGAGCACGAGTACAGATGCTGCTCTGCTGCTCCATTGGCAGTAAACGCTCAGGCTGATCTGTCATCGCCTATTTTCAAACTGCTCAACCCCCATGAAAAATCCATCATCACCACTAAGTATGTATGACCTGTAACCAAACCTACACACTGATATAACTACAGACTGAGAGGGGGAAGCAATAATAATATAACATTTGCATCCATTTCCTTCAAGGGAACAGCCTATCACTATGAATCTCACCTAAGATAACCTATACCGCTTGCAGAGGAGGACACGACTGCACCTTTTTGTCATTGTCTTATTGTGTCCTTTTTTCTCCCCAAATAGTGATCTTCATCTTTCTTCACCTTAAGGGCCCAATTCCATGTGAAGACTTCACATCACACTATGTGTTTACCTCATAGATAATATGATAGTAACTACATATTACAGAAATAATTCTAACACAATAAAATAAGACATTTACATGAAATATCTAAAATCTGATATGGCATGTGCCCCACCAGCTTGACGCACAAAAAGCGAAATGGTGCAAACTAGATACAAGAATTAAGTACCACACAACAGATTTTCTTACAGCTAATATTTCACAGTGGACTTTTTCCCAATAACATATGGTAGAATGAACAAATGCCAGGACCCTGAACCTGAAGCAGCTACTTTTTCATGCCCCTGTGGTTATTTTTTAAACTCCATAGTGTGACTTCTACATTTGTAAGTGTGATAAATTCACATACGATTTATACAATCATTGCAATCTGTAACCTCATAAGCCATAGAATCTTCTTCTGTTTGTTTTCTAAATCTGCTTACGTGAATTTAGGTCTATCACATACTTTATATCAACGCACACCAGAAATAAGACAAAAATAAATAATGGAAGGAGGGAAAACAAGAAAAGAAAAGAAAACACATGCATATATATATAATATGTATATTTATACACATGCATGTGGGTATCACATATACAATTTCCATAAAAAGCATAGTTACTGAGTCATCCAGTAACTGTGCTCTAGTAGTCAGAAGAAAAAACTCTATATGGACCCTGAGTGCAGTGACCCTGCTAAAATTTTAAATCAATACCAATCAGTTCTGTTATTCTTTTGTTTCAGTATTACACATTTGGTTTCTCCCAGGGCAAGAGGAGAAATAACTATGCAATAAGGACGACACCATGAGAGCAGGGAGAGAGAACCAAAAGAGTAACGTAAAGAAACAGACAACTCTATAAACCTGAGGGGAGCTGCAGATTCAGATGACAATTGATTGTGAATGGAAACTATTTTACAGCGTTAGATCATACCGTTGTAAAATAGTATCTGTGGGTGATAAAAGAACAGGCATCTCACAGTGTAGTGCATTATGAGTTAAGGGGCATGGCACAGTCTAAAATGTGGTATGGAAGCAAAATTACCCTTATGCTACATTTTAAGGAATGTAGCTCACAATCTGAACAGCGTGCAAAATCAGTTTATTTATCATCTCTCTGAGAATAACCACACAAAGGTAACAAAAAAATGTATATATATAACTGAACGGCCTCCACTCAATATAGGAATAAAAATCCTGTTACATTAGAAAAACTTATTTGACATCTGGTTACAATTGTAATGGGGCATCAGAGTGATGGGAAAATTATAGGTTGTCTTTGCTCTTGCGCTAACTGTGCTAAAACCTTTTTGTATAATGAGGATGTCATTCTACAGTGCAATAAATCTGGGAGGGTCGTCAGGCTTGGGCAGCCACAAGATGACTCAAGTAACAAATCCTGAGTGTAATTAGCTTTTAAGCCATCTAACATCCCTTTTTTTCCATGAGTGCAGCCTTCAGATACTGACAGGTATGATAAGTAATGAATTATGAGCTGCGGATGTGCCCCCGCTGTCATGACTAAATAGAAGGAAATTTAGCTTTTGACATCACAAGCGCTTTGTTTGCACGGATTTGTCCGAAAGCTCCACTTTAATTTAGAGTAATATTGGTTGGATTTGTGACATCAAAGTTACACGTCATTTAGCTGAAATACAATTACTGTACAAAAAAAAATACATCTGGCACATCTCTGCTGGCAGGATTGTTTGCTTCTTGTCAGTAAAACCATTGGGTTAAGCAAAGTAATGACACAAATGGTGATTTGCTCCAGGATGAAGTACTAATATTTCAGCCCTGGCTCTCTTCCACACTCCACCACAAAATGTTACCTTCATATTAAGCCATGAAACTGGGCCATTAAAATGAGAAATCAACCAACAGCCATGACAAATATTGTAGCCGTTTGGCAGAAGACCCGCCATTGTTTCGACCTGCAGACCACACCACAACTGTACATCATCTATAACAGCTGCTGGACAAATCACTGGCCAGCATTGTCAATCTGAATTTTCAACAAAAGAGCAATAGTAATACGCTTCTCAGCTTTCGCCAAGCTTTAAATGTGTCATATTGATTAAGCTGCACACTTCAAATGTGTCAGGAAAGAGCAGCACAGCTACAAAGGATCCAGTGCTGTGATGCAATTCACACTACATGTTACATGAGGAACCATAGACATGCTTTTTTAAACACAGTGGATCTTATACTCCCTGTGCAGTTGGCAGACATTTCATGTCACATACAAATAAAAGAAAAACTAAACACTATTTCTCAAAATTTGGCTCACAGTAAATGTGTTGCGATTTAGGTCCAGCACAGAGGGATTGGACAGATGGTCTCTTTGCAAATATTAGGATTAGAATGGCCTATTTGTAATCTGCCAATACCAACAAACCACACACACACACACACACACACACTCACACACATTCCTTTGCTACTGTACTGGGTTTTGAACGAGGACGGTTATGATATACTGCATGTAACCATAGCAACCCTTTACAATCATCAAGGGAATTATTCTCCTGTGAAATTTTCCACAAAGACAAGAGGAGGCTTCCTTTGAATTTGTCTGACTTCAGTTGGTGTAAAAAATTGCCCAGATGACACACAAGCGCTGAGGTTCCATTTCATGGTATCGTGGTTACCTCCGAGCTGTCTCTCTTCCCTGTAAACTTTTCACTGTGCAGTTCTGTTATGTGCACAGGAAATGTTGATATCTTTTAAAGTAGTTGAGGAACTAATTTTCAGGTCTTCTGCAGTGCTGCCATAGTCTTCCATTCGGTCAACATGGCCATTATGTCATTCATTATTTTGAAATAGTTTACACTAACCACAGAACTACAAAAGGCTTTCTTTGTAAAAACCAACATACGCTGTTGTGTACCACAGAATGCAATATGTACAAGGTTTCAAAATGTATTGATTTAAAATCTGAATTGTAGAGATTTTAATGGATGGTGAGTGCGCAGAGAACAGCCATCACATCCAAAACCTGGGGTTAGGTTCTAGTTTTTTGTATTCAAGATGCAAGACCACAGACAAGGAACAGTTTTAAGGGATGTTTAATAAAACAACAAGGGGCAGAATAGTACGAAGATGAGACCAGAGGCTGGCGGGCAGGTGAGCAGGGGCGAGGCAGGTAGAGACAGGCTCGCGTGGTGGAAGCGAGCTCTTAAAGGGATAGTTCAGTGATGGTATGAGTTACTTAGGCTAAGTTAATATGTTACCTCATGGAGATGACGATCAGTGCTGTCATTTTACGGAGTTTGGAGGAGAAGTGGATGTAGTGAAAGTCAGATTTCTGCTGTTGCAAAGGGGACTGCCGAAAAATTTATTTTTTGCCACATTTTAAAATGCTTACCTATGAAAAGAGGAAAATCCGTTCAACTGTACGCTAAAATATTTTTTCACTGCTTAAGTTTGCCGCCAGATAGCTGTTATAAAAGTACCTCATACAACTCCACTTCAAAATCACTGAACTATCCCTTTAAGGCTTGGCGGAGGCAAACTCCAGGAGTCCACAGGTTCACGTAAAGATGATCCTGGACAGAAAACGTGATTATCAAAAGCACACCAAGCCAGCACATCACAGACTAGACGGAGTGGTCGTGTGGGATACCATAACAGGTAGACCGATCTGGCATCCAATGAATTCCCAGCCTCCGCTTAAAGAGATAGTTCAGTGATTTTTAAGTCGGGTTGTATGAGCTACTTATGCAGTAGTTAATATGTTACCTTATGGAGATGGTGATCAGCGATGTCATTTTATGGATTTTGGAGGAGAAGTCGGACAAAAAACGTATTTTTCACCACATTTTAAACCATACCTAATATTGCTAACTCATAGTAACTCATACATCACCACTTCAAAATCACTAAACTATCCCTCTAAGAGCAGTGCCTGATCAGCTGATGACTTGTGTCTGGTGATGAAATGTATGAATTTGCTGAATCTGTATTGATGATCTACCACACCAGATGCCAGAATGCAGCTTCAGTTTTGGGGGGTCAAAAAAAGGTCTTTCTCCAAGACCGTCAAAAGTGATCCATGACCTAGCCATCCCATATTTCTCGGTATGCTTAAACAAGCATTGGTTGCAGCCGCTGGTTGAAGATATGATGTGGGAGTCCTGTGAGGTCAGGGGCAGAATTTGTCCGGTCAGGCCGTTGAGTGCATCAGCCTTAAAAAGAATATTTATACTGGATAGACCTTGAAAATTGGCATGTGTGATACAGTTTGTGTTGTAAATTTAGATTTTTAGAGACAAATCCATAAAGTGAAGAGAAGTGAATTGAATTCCAAGTCTCAAGTGACTTGTTTCATAAGGTTAGATGAATAACTGCGCAAAGCTGATGGAATGTAACTTTTGTTGTTGTTAACAGTGTTGTGAGCTGCAAAGTATTAGATACTCATACAGCTGTCCGAAAATATGAAACGTTTTCAGCTTTTCTGAAATAGAATAAATGATTATGGAGAGCAGTAGACAAAGAACAGAGATAAGATAGCCTATCCCTGATCAGTTATGTACAAGTAATGTCAAGTGCTGACAGATCTTATCTGAAAAACTGTGAAAAACATGCAAAGGGCGGTTTAAAATCCCATATATTTCTATCTACATTTAAAGAACCAGTTTCTCTATCGCACTTTATAACATACTCATCAAGGTACTTAGATGTCAAAGCGCAGCAACATCACTACAGCATGTTAAGTGGAGCAAGAAAAATAATCAAAGCAACACAAAGGTTGTAAACAAGATTGTGGTTTCGAGTGTAAATCAATTTATTTGGAGGTAGAACACCTGAAGTGCGCTGTAAGTATAGGAAAAAGGTGTGTGTGAACATAACTGCAGCAAGTTTAATGCAGTCAACATTGAACCATAAGGACTGCCTACAAACCATGATTGATTTTTCTAACGAGCAGTTTCATTCGAAATTTCATCCACCCCTGGTTAACACTATGGGACACAAAAGGAACACATCGCTAATAATTGTAAGTAGTTACTGGATAAATGATAATGATTCCAATTAATGTTTGTCTCAATATTTGTGAATTGTCATAGGACTACTTTCGTCATCATTACATCTAACATAGAGACTCCATTGATGACTTTTTGATGACCAGGTTGTTAGTTATTCAGTGGCCTTTTTTTAGCTAGAGTAAGTATTGCAATAAAAACTAGTCAAAGGGCTGTTGCATTTTCCAGTATATGTTGAATACCAAATTCATAACATTTTTATAGATTTGTTTCTCTTTCCTATCCAGGATTACAGTTCCAGAACCGAGGCTGTGCATAGAGGTAGGCCACACCAGATCCAACTGGTAGCGTTCCACCACCCACACAAGCCACGTAGCTTCTTTGGGCTGTGCCTGACCGGGCTCCGTGGCAAACCCGGTCACTAGGTCACGGTCCAGACGGGGGCCCCGGGCTTCCTCCGGCCTGGGTCCCTTTCCCTCCACCGGTGGTCAGGGAAGTGTTATCCCAGAGGACTCCGGAAGCGGTTGCAAAGTACCGACGGGCCCGAAGGGCTGCAGCCTCTGCCGTGTCAGAGGCAAAACAGCAGGTGTGGGAGAAGTTCAGAAAAGTCATGTAGAAGGACACTGTTGACCTCAAATGAGGAGGTAATCGGGCGGTAGAAGGAGCATTTTGAGGAATTCCTGAATCTGACTAACAAACCCTCTATGGTAGAGGCAGAGCTGGAGGCTGATGGAAGATCATCGTCAATTTCCCTGGCAGAGGTCACTGTGGTAGTCAAACAACTTCACAGTGGCAAAGCCCAAGGGGTTGATGAGATCCGCCCTGAAATGTTGAAAGCTTTGGGTGTGGAGAGGCTGTCTTGGTTGACACGTCTCTGCAACATTGCATGGAAGTCGGGGACAGTGCCAAACGAGTGGCAGACCGGGGTGGTGGTTCCCCTGTTCAAAATGGGGGACCAAAGAGTGTGTGCCAATTACAAGGGTATCACACTCCTCAGCCTCCCGGGTAAAGTCTATTCCAAGGTGCTGGAAAAGAGGGTTCGGCCAGTAGTCGAACCTCAGATTGAAGAGGAATAATGTGGATTTCGTCCTGGACGTGGAACTACGGACCAGCACTTTACCCTTGCAAGGATCCTGGAGGGGGCCTGGGAGTATGCCCATCCAGTCTACATGTGTTTTGTGGATCTGGAGAAGGCGTATGACCGGGTCCCCCGGGAGATACTGTGGGAGGTGCTACAGTAGTATGGGGTGAGTGGGTCACTTCTTGGGGCTATCCAATCTCTGTATACTTTAAGCATAGATGTGTCCGGGTTCTCGGCAGTAAGTCAGATTCGTTCCCGTTGGGGGTTGGCCTCCGCCAGGGCTGCGCTTTGTAACCAATCCTGTTTGTGATATCATGGACAGGATATCGAGGCGTAGTCATGGTAAGGTGGGGGGTTGCAGCTCGGTGGGCTGGGGATCTCATCACTGCTCTTTGCAGTCGATGTGGTCCTGATGGCAGCATTGGTCTGTGACATTCAGCACACACTGGTTCAGTTCGCAGCGGAGTGTGAAGCGGTTGGGATGAGGATCAGCACCTCTAAATCTGAGGCCATGGTTCTCAGCAGGAAACCGGTGGATTGTTTACTCCAGGCAGAAAATGAGCCCTTACCTCAAGTGAAGGAGTTTGAGTACCTTGGGGTCTTGTTTGCGAGTGAGGGGACAATGAGCGGGAGATTGGCCGGAGAATTGGAGCAGCGGGGGCGGTATTGCACTCGCTTTGCCGCACCGTTGTGACAAAAAGGGAGCTAAGCCGGAAGGAAAAG
This sequence comes from Scophthalmus maximus, assembly GCF_022379125.1. NCBI lineage: Eukaryota > Metazoa > Chordata > Actinopteri > Pleuronectiformes > Scophthalmidae > Scophthalmus > Scophthalmus maximus. The sequence goes on along the minus strand of NC_061528.1, from coordinate 15,594,899 downwards.
CTCTCGATCTACCGGTCAAGCTTTGTTCCTACCCTCACCTTTGGTCATGAAGGATGGATCGCGAAAAAACAAGATCGCGGGTACAAGCGGCCGAAATGGGTTTCCTTAGAAAGGTGGCTGGTGTCTCCCTTAGAGATAGGGTGAGACGTTCAGTCATCCGTGAGGAACTCGGAGTAGAACCGCTGCTCCTTTGCATAGAAAGGAGCCAGTTGAGGAAGTTCGGGCATCTGGTAAGTATGCCCCGGGCGCCTCCCCTGGGAGGTGTTCCAGGCATATCCAGTTGGGAAGAGACCCCGCGGTATATCCAGGACTAGGTGGAGAGATTATATCTCCACACTGGCCTGGGAACGCCTCGGGATCCCCCAGTCAGAGCTGGTGAATGTGGTCCGGGAAAGGGAAGTTCGGGGTCCCCTACTGAAGCTGCTGCCCCCGCGACCCGACCCGACCCCGGATAAGTGGTTGAAGATGATGATGATGATGTTTCACTCTCCAGCCTCAGAGACTCACTGTTCACAATAAATTTGACAACATTCAACATTCAACTAATATTAGATTGCATGAAAAACAAAAACCAGCAGATCAAATGCATGATGCAAACGAGAGAGACGTTTTGGGGTTGCTATATCAGCGGTGACTGAATTTTTTGCCTTTGAGAATATAAATTTTGTCTGTGTTGCTACAGCTGGATTAGCTCTGCTTAAGTTTAGCCCTAAGATGACAATGACCTGTATTCCTAAAGCCTATAGCCCGTGTGCTCAGTCACATTTTTTGACAACTGAGCATCTCCAGAGACTTTTGCTTAATGGTCTCTGAGTCTCTACTCCCGTTTTATCTTGACATAGTGGATATGTTCTCACTAAATTGTTCAAGATCATGGGGCTAATGGAGATCCTGTAGACCACCCCTTTACCATTTACGGAATCAGCTACAAGCTCTCTCATTACTTCCAACTCACATTTACTGGGCAGTCAAATCTAAACTGCTGTAAAAGTAAGGCGGCACTGAGAACACTGAAAAAATACGTCGAACTATTGCACGCTGAATTCAATTACTCTTTTAAATGCATCCAGAGCAAGATGTAGCCAAATACATCAGTCATCAAAGCCAAATGTTCCTTAGTACGTATAACATCCTCATAATCTGCATGTGCAAACACTGAAAACACATGAACGGCTATGCAGTTAGTCTGTTTGCTGGCAGTGTCTGCCAGCGAAAAGCTCCCCTTCACTACAAAGATTCACAGGTGCTGTTTTTCTCAAGCAACTGTCCCATTCCCGTGCCCTTCCCCAGCCCAACACTCCCACGTTCTTTCTCGCTAATGTCCTTTAGAGGGCTGTGGGCAGTTAAAGCATTCATGTGTTACTGATCCTGGTGAACACTCAAGCACTGTCAGAAATTACAGAAACAAATCACCAAAGGGATGAGTGGGAGGTCAGGCTCTAACAAAACTGAAGAGATCCGAATAATTCATGTTTTATGCAGCCATGCCCTCACAAGACACACTAATGGGGGTTAAGTGAATTAATTTTTTTTTCCAGCTTTGTGTGTTTTTGGGATGATATTTCTGTTCAACACAAGTCAAATGTGCAATGCCGATTGGGTGTAATGGCACATTATTTGAAATTTGCACAAAACCAGCAGCCCATTTGGAAACGAGGGTTGGATTAGTAGGAACCCACTGTCATATATCATTAGTTGGTGAATTAGGGGAAGGTCAGAGTCTAATAACAGTATCAATCATCACCAAAACGTGATATCCTGCCCTTCTCCAACATGTTGTACTGGTGGAAATGGTTTGAAGGATTCAAACAAGATTTCTAGAAAACCAATCTACCCAACAGAATGTAGCGCGCAAATATACACAATATTTGGTTAACAGCTACAGTACAGCTATGACTACTTTACAGTATGGAGACACAGTATTAGTATCGTCCCGCCTAACTACCTGTACATATACATTCCTTTCCTCGTCACATATTCAGCTTTAATTTGCCCTGTGCAACTGATAGCACCTCAGGCAGATGAACATTAAGCCCTGGGGCTGATATGGGATGCGGTTATAATCTTAAACTCAGCAGCACACACGGGATCATCCGCTAGCTGAACTTAAGATGCGAAACATGTTCAAAAATCACCAGGAAAATATATTTCAGACATCTTCTGGGCACAAAGGGACAAAAAACACTGAGTGGGAAAACAGCTGGCAACTTCCAATGTTTCGGGGGGATGCATACCAAAGAGGGCAAAACCTGTCAGCCCTCAAGGGATGAAACTGTATTAGCTGCCACCGGCCTATTTACCTGATGAGAATTCATTGCATTGTGGAATACAAGCAGAATATTTGGGAGAGATTTGCTGCTATGTAGCATTTCTCATCCCTATCTTTCAGAGCAAATAAAACTAAGCAGATGATGAACAGATGATCACCTACAAGCTTGCCCTTGGATTGAAAACTTGGTTTAAATACCTGGCATTGAACACTGCCAAAAAAGACATCATTCAAATTGACCCTGTCTTCTTTAAAAACAAAATTCTTGTAGAAATAAACAAATAAAAACATTTTTTCATGAAACAGAAAGGCAAATGCATGACATTTTCTAAGGTAATGACGATATATTGTTTATTCAAGTATTTGGCAAGCCAGGACATTTTATTTTGTAAAAGACTGTCCATTTGTAGTGACTACTGCAATATTAAACTTTGTTTATGGTTATGTTAAGGCAATGGAAGGATCATGATCTGTTTCATACAGAAAAAGATATGAGTCCAGAAATATAAAGATAAGTATCCTGTTCCTCAGATAATATGTTGTTGTTTTTCACTTAAATGTAAATACATTTTCATTTTTTCATGTTACTCTTTGGTTGACCTTTAGTTGACTAAAACTATTATCAGTTATCAGCTAATAACTGATATCAAATTCCTACGGCCATTAATTCAATGTTTCCCTCCTCAGACATATCGGATCTGACTATCAGATTTTAATTAACAGGGCTGTATATTCTTTGCCATTGGTCAGGAACTGGAAACTAATGAAACAGCACTACACCTCAGCGCCAAATCCATTAAAAGACAAAAAAAAACATTGGATGAAACTAACACCCTGTGGCTTGATGTATTTCAGTGATGCCTGTCATCTATGGGATTTTACCACTACTGCCAATTAAAGCTCCCACATCAGCATGAGATACATTTAATGCTTGGCGGGGTATGACTTGTAAGTCCAGCTGCACTGTGAGAATAAATATCAGGCTCAGGTTTAAGCATGACTCATTTCCATCTGATGAATCTCTCTGTAAGCTAATTATTCTTTAATTAATGGTACGTATTACAATGACGCTCAACATTTTAATTTAAAAGGGGTTGATGTAATCGTCAGTTGTTGCTAATATTTAACTTTGAAGATACAAAAAACTATTTAACTTTTTTGAGCGTACAATTTTTCCTTCAAATTTCTGTATGTCAGTTTTCTTCCTATGTTTGACTTGTTTTTCCTTCTAGAAATGTAACACCAGAAAACACCATAATCATTAAATCTAATAAGAGTTTTATTGGATTCTTAAAGATGAAACAAAATCATCTGCATACATTGTAATTTGGTGCTACAATTCACTTCTTTAGCAACTGTAATTGAGGTAAAGTATGTATTCTGATTCATATTCTCAAAGAAAGAGAATTGTGAAAAGGAATAGTATTGACTTATTGCCTGTAAAGAGGTATGAGATAAAACTAACATTAATTTACAAGAGTACTAAAATTTTAAATTGTTTTAACTGATAGTGCTTTGTTCAAAGCAATTCTAGTTTTCATGTAATACAGATAGAAAAATCCATACAGTAATATTTCCATCAAATTAACAATGTGCCACACTATAGATGTCTTATTTTTAATTTGCAAGAATACAGTATCTTTTTTTAATGAGAGAGGAGGTATCTTTGCTCATTTTGACTTGTGTTCATCAATGGAACTGTTATTTTCTTTAAAATATTTTAAGTTTCAGTCTGTCAGTGGAAGCCTGTGAAATAATGTTGCCTTCCCTGAATAACTCCAGAACCCTTTCATCACCAGAACCCACCTAATAGCTCATACATCACTGGCTGTATTTTCAGGACAATTAGTTTGGTGACACTGAGGGATTCTAACAAATGTATATGATGTATTACAAATTCGTAGTCGCTTCCCCTCGGTCAGTTAGAATACCACTTATGCCTGTTTCTTCTCAATACACCCAGCTAGCATTTAACCAGACTTTTCATCTTCATCATATAAATTTCTTTGAGACTAATTAAACTGTCTTAAACTTTTATTTTATGTAACCATAGCCATATAAGCAAGGAGTAATTTTTTGAATTTAATTAGCTGAAAATGCATCCCTTTCCAGTTTTCAGAATGTTGGTGCCCACCCCTTTCATGCCCTGATTAATTATTGGATCAAGAACTAGTGATGCTTATTATTCTATCTCCAAACACACATTCCTTATCATCTATCCTAAAGACAGATTACATTTCTATACCCAATGGCTGGTGTTGACTGATCTGTGTTAACTGTAAACATCCCTCCCACACATTTGAATGAGCCAGAGTCTTGGAATCATTTTGGATGCAATAGTCAATTAAGAAGAACCCATAAAATAATAGCATTACATTTAATGTGTGCTCTGAATACATGAGCAATTTTATTAGAAAACAGAAAATAATTTAAAATCATACATATTAAATCACTACCGTTGCCACTCTCATATCACGTAAGCTGATGCTCATTTTTAACATCCTTTTGTCCCTCAATGGGTTCTTAAATGCAACCCACTGCTATTTATAGAGACTACTAAGAACTGAAATAAATCTGCATCAGAAAACACAATCACATATGCGTTTAGTTAAGTGAAAGTAAGTAATTTGTAAAAATTAAAAACTACTTAAAGAAGGTATGATTACAGAAGTGCAGCCAAAAGAGGGACTCAGACTCAGAGCTTGAACAAAGGTGAAAAGATTTATTTCTGGTATCACGGGAAGGGAGAGTGGTGATGGTTTTGATGATGATGAATGGCAGACTGGGAGTGGAGGGCAGGATGACAAGCAGGCAGAGGTGACAGGATGTTGGGGGAGGCTGAAGGCTGACAATGCAGGGCTGAAGGCGGTAGAGGTGTGAGTGGTAAGCATGGTATCAGTATTTAGCTGGCAGGTCAGTGGTGCACTCCAGGAGGACAGGTTTTTGCCCTTGTTAACTGATGCTTGGCAACACAGTGGAGAACATCTTCTAGTGATTGGCTCTCCCCATCTTATAATTTGTGTATGGATAGACAGCTTTTTCAGACATGTGAGGTGGATTGGGGATCCCAGTTGGAGACAGTGTCCAAGGCAAATTCGGTGCTATCGAAAAACATGAAGAATAAGGAGGTTGGCATGGAAGTTAGGGTTGAGCCATAAAATGCACGGCTTTAGAGAAATGGTCCACAATCGCTAATGTATTAGCTTGACAGGGAGGTAGACCAGTGCAATGTGAGTCCTGGGTGGACAGGCAGGGGATAAATAAGCCCAGCAGGCAGCTGGTGTGAGGCTATCCCACTCACGCACAGTGCAGACAGAAACAGTACCAGTGGCAGGATCTGCGGTGGGCCACCTCTCCACAGGATAGTACAGCTTTCGGTAGTAGCAGTTTTACTTTAGTGTGTTCCCCGCCTATCCCCACGAGGGACCTTTCAGCTTCAGTTGAGGGAAACTCCAAAGGCTGTGCATAAGACTCACTAAAGCTGGGTAGAATATTCCCTCTGTGCAGCTCCACCAATAAATTAGGAAAGAACACGGCATACTCCCTTGTACAGAGTCTTCCTGGGTTTGGCTGCTTGCATTAGACTTCATGAATTTTAGAACCATTAAATGATGTTTTAGGAAAATAAGGCAAGTGAGTGCTGTGGATTAGCTTGTAGACTCTTTTAATGCTGGGGGGAACAATGAGCGGCCAGGACCCTGGAAGACTTTTCTCCACAGAAGTGGTTAAATTGCAGTTATCCACTTTTCAGATGTTCATGAATGTTGGTTTGAGAGCAATTTCACTGTAACTGTCTGTGTTAGCCATGCCAGTTGCAGAAGGATTCCTGTGTTGAATAACTATCACAGTCTTACAGTATCCTTATTCTTTACTTTCCTCTCAAGCATAATTGGATTTGAGGCTACACTGTAACTTCCATGGCTAATACAGTTTTGATTGTCTGGATTTATCCACGAAGGCTAAACATTTTAAACACTGTGTTGTGAGTAGTTACCCCCTTGTCTAGTTTATTTGGTATTCTCTATGTGGTTGCTTTTGGAATATAATATATTCTCAGGTGACCACACTTGGGAAATGTCTGGCCTCCAGACCCTGTCGCTGTCACAATGCCATGCTTTACTGGGAAGGTTAAACTGAACAGAGCCTTTGTTAATGTTATGTTACTATGACATGTCAAAATGTCTTATGTGTTCAATAATTTAATAGGGTCCATGTTAGGAGAGAAGTTCCTCAATTTTGCTCCAAAGGGTTCTTTCCAACTGCCTCATCTGTGTCTTTGTATACAGTGTTTATGTGTAACAATAATTGAAAATCTATCTTTGGTTTGATTAAAAAAAGAATTTAAAAAAAGCAGTCTAATTAAAAGGAACTTGGCTGATCTGGGATTTCAGTTTTGAGTTCTATGGTTGCACAGCTGGAAGTCAACACCGGAGGATCTGATTAGTTTTGTTGCATTTGGAAACTTGGTGCCACATTGATGCGTCAAAGTGTTTATTCACAGTCTCATCATCCTCGCAGCCATTAGTGCTGCGATGATGTTGCATCATTCCATTTATGAAACAAGGCGCAATACTGCTTCAATTTACCAGTGAGTAAACACAAAAAAGGCTGTTGTTTCCTGGACTGTGAGGCTGACATGACTCCTCTGAGAATAATCCCCCATTCCCAGTGTTGCAATTGTTACCCCTCAACCTACTCTTGTGTTTGGTATATAAAACCGTACATGATTGCAGCAGAGCAGGTTTTAGAAATGTGTTCTACACGTGTAAATGGCCTATTTGTCTGTAGCAGACGAAATGTGGTTGTATTTTAGAGATATGCTCAGCCATTTCTAGGAGTAAACTAAGCTTAAACATTTCAGCTATGGTCTTCCAAATGTCTTCACGTGTCAGAGATAAATACACGATGTGTTCCTGATCAAAGCTTATTGCTTCTTCTGTCTGACATAACACATCAACAAAGGTCCTGGTTAAAAAAATGAGGAATTGATTTGGTCGGTGGGAGGTCTGAGCTCAAGCTGAAATTGGGCATTAAAATGACACAGTCCATTGCTCGCCCTCGTGATATTCCCCCTTGCGTCAAGGGAGACTCTGTGAGACTGTACGATTAATGCTTGCAGGCAGAGACTTGCCACAGCTCCCATATCCAACACCCTAACCCGAGGTGGAGAAAATGATACAGTTTAATGAAACTTTTTGTTGACTGGGTGTATTGTCTTTATTTATGTACTTACATGAAAATTAAATGAATGTTATAAAGACATGATAATTTGGGGGCTATCTCTGGAAATGAATATACCTGCCTGTAAAGGGAAATGAAAGAAAAGAGATTTCCAAAATTATATATATATATGTATATATATATATATATATATATATATATATATTTATTTTTTTTTATTATTTTTTTTACCAAATTTGCATGCTAGCGCTCTGTTTGCGTTGCTTTGACAACAACTGTCATCAGTGCATTTCTGAGAGCTTTAAATGTGCATCCATCCATGTCTCATTAAAGCAAGTCTATTTCCAGAAAATCTTTGGCCATTTCCCCCACACAGTTTGAACCTGCCTGTCTTCAGCACTACATCTGTTCCCCTGTTCGCTTTGACTACAGTTCAGCCATTGGTTGTCTCCTCTTGAGTGAGAGTGTTCATGCAAAGAGAGACACTATTTATTTATCTTTTAGAAACAGCAGGTTTAGTAAAGCAAATATTAGGCTGGAGGCTATTTAAAAAGAAATGATTGAGTTTATTAGATGTCTTTGCAGGCGCCAAAATATGCTTCCTTCCAGGATGAGGTCAGATGGCCTCGCAATATTTGTGGTATTCTTGTTATACTAGCGCCTTTGTTTATATCACACCCCGCAGAAATCTAATTTCCTTTGCTTCCCTGGTGATAAATTATGTTTATAGGAATGAATCCACTATGTGGCTGTTCTCAATTCAATTCAGAAGAGGAGGAAAAATTGACCTCTACTTCTTTCAGGCACAATAAAAAGCATTTAGCAGCTTATAATAGAACACAAACAATACATAGGCATCTTTCATGCAATGTAGAAACAGTCCTATGAGATATTACTGTACATTAGTGTTCTTTGAAGATCTTTGCAAGTCTGTACCCATCATCAGTAAAATGTGTTTTGTGCAAGGTATTTGCAATGCATCGAAAAATACAGCTAGAGCTAAAGAGACAAGAATGTATGCACATTATAAAGCAGGTATCACCTAACCTAATGATTGATATGCCCTTATACCTCATGTCAACTACACTCAGGAAGTGGCTTTGTAGAGAGTCCTGAACCTCTCAACACACACATAGAAGTCGCTTTCTTGTTCAATCTTACTGTACCCAGATGAAACAGGGTAAGATTCGAAAGGAAAATTCAATCTGCAGAGTCAAATTGAAGACAAATCCCTGAGTGACCTGCCATGGAACAGATGGTATTATAGTATGAGGACAGCACTATTAAAAGATTCATCCAATTTTGCGTCCGTGTTGGGAGAGAAGCACATAGCTACACTGTTGAGGAGTTAACTGAGCCAGACTTGTCAGATGGCAACTCCGCCTTTCAAAGAGGAGTTGGACTGTTGCAGTAAAGACAATTTTCACAATGATACATTCTGTGTTCTGCCATTGCCAAATAGCGTCTCCCCCCTTTTGTCTCATGTTGGTGTTTGATTATCATTGAGAACATGATGTAGAAACATCACTAACTAACTATTGAAACAATGTACCAGGACACCTTCCCCCTCCTTCAGAATTTTCCACAACTTCAAGTGCTACTCGCAATTCAGACATTCTCTTGACTCAAGAACAGCTTTGCAGTCTCCATGAAAGGACCTGTGAATTATATCCTTTTGAAGAAAAAAAGGGCGTAGTGAAGTGCTGCATGAATATTTTAGATTCACATTGTCTAATTACACCCAATTGATGTGATTAAGAATGGAACAGTTGCTTCTACAGTGGATCCGGAGTTAAAGTGGGAGCTGTCACTTCTGTTGAAAATATAGCAAAAAAAGGAGTTGTTATAAAAAGGACAGTTTATATTAACATTTTGGGGTCACCCATTGGAACATTAGGTTTATAGGAAAGAAGGTACAGAGTGAAATAATTTTGAGGAATAGGCATTAATGCAGTACTTACATTGTTTTTCCTTTGTTCCCTTGCGCTAAAAGCTTCTCCATTATAGTTAAATGCCAAATTTGAATCAAATGCTCACATCCAACACACATCTGGGACTCAAAGAGAACCGTTTAACTCATTATATCAGATGGAGAAGCAGCTACCAAAAGAAACGGTCTTACCTTATAAAAATTCAGCAGATGTATTTTTGTGTTGTAAGATGAAGTGTGATCATTAATTTTTTTTGTTTGTTATTTTGCCATTGTGCATTGTTACACGTTATATGAAGTTTAAAGATGATTTCTATCCTGTCCAAAGGTTACAAAATCTACCAGCATCAATTGCATTAATTATCACTTCATATTTAACTATACATTTACCATAGAGACATGAGAGTACTGTGGATTTTTATATGAAGGCTTTGATTATTCAAATGGTAAACAGTAAACACCTTCTTTTTTTTTACTTTCCAGGAGATTTCAAGTAATGAAACATACAGACACCTATCTGGTTTTCCTGGTTGTAAATAGTTTAAGAGTTAACATTTTCCTAAACAATCGTTTGAGAGCAAGACAAGAATAATCTGCCAGGGAAAAACCCAGTTTTAGGGCCTGCATTTAGCACAACACCTGTTTTGCGAGGCACCTTCACTACTCAGCCCTGGGATGATAAATGCAGACGTTCATACCTCAGGAGACTCTGGTGCTTCATCTCAAAGCTGGATGGAACTTTCCATAAAAACATACCACCACGTAGCATTAGGCCCATATCTATTTTAACAAATCTTAAAAACCTTTTAAAAAGGTTAGCTCATGGCTGGTTTGGGTTACAATGGTATCACCATGAGGGTACCTACATTGTAATGCACAATGCCGACTTTGCCCTGCTCACTCTTTGCTAGACCTGCAACCTTTTCACCTCGCTCACTCACCTCATGCCTGGTGAGTATGGAGAAACAGGATGTGAATACATGTCAGTGGGGACTCAGATTAGTTGCAGAGAAGACTAGAGATTATACTGGGTCATCAAAGCCTTGTTTCACACAATCAAAATCTAAATGGTTACTGTTTTTTCTGAAAAAGAAAATTAGGATTTAATAAGCTGACACAGTGACATTACCAGGATGAAAATGATCCTGTTTCAAAATCTATGCCATATCAACTGGTTGGCACAAAATGCATTCTGGGACACTTGGCTACCACAAGTCCATACAAGTAATCTCGCCAAGTATCCTTGATAAACGGGTTAGAGCAAGAACTGGATGTGAACTTCACAAATCCACAAGAGCTGAAGTGAAGAAAACCCCCCCACAGAGAACGCTCTCTAGAGTCTCTCCCTCTCTATTTATCCCAGCACCATATGCTGTGGTTGCCCGGGCGACCAAAGTAAACAAACCAAAAACATTTTCTATTTTTTTTGTGTTTGTGACATTTTTGAGCCAAGATTGCGGGGCCCCTAGGTGTGACAAGATGTGAGGTCTGCTTCTGGTCTCATATCGCATTTAAAACACGAGTTTTAATGTGCAGTCTGTAAGTCCCTGTGTGTGCGTGTGTGTCGGATGTCCTTTGCAAACCCCGTGAACCACAACCGACTTTACACTTGGCTGCTGTATTCCTGGAGACACAAAGGAAATACAGTTGGTTCAGAATCTGGTGCCGTTTAATAAACTTTGAATAAACATGCCGTCTGCTCAGCACAGCAGCCGCAGGGCAGGACTGTATGTCATTAGCACAGCCAGGATCAGAGCTGTTCATCAGTCGGAGGAAGATCATTTAACAAGAAAATGACATACTGTACATAGAAATGCAACTGTAATATTTACACTTACCAATTGTTTATATTTCTATTTCTTTGAATGTATTATATACTTGTTCATGTCTCTTAGTTTTAATGTTGTTTGTAATATGCCACTAACAAGTAAAAGCTGATAAAAATGGAGCAAATAAGCAGCATTTCGATTTCCAGATGGTTTATATTCACTGGGCTCTCAGCAAGAATGTGCTCGTTCAGAAGTATAGTCCAAACACTGTCGGTTCACTTCTAACAGCTGAATAAAGTATTGACTTAAAGAAGTGCATATCAATCCACTATGGAATATTTCATGGTCTAGGGCATGACTTCTTGTAGTGTCGATTCATATGAGTAATGACCAAAAACATGTGGAATGTGCATTCATGGTGCTGTCAATAGATTTCAGCGCAGCTAATCACATTCAAAGGATGGAACAATAGACAATGTGATGGTAGAAAATGAGCAATTGATCTTTTTAGATTCAAATCTGCTGTTTACGTAAGATCTTGCTATTGCCACATAGACAATATTACTTATGGTTAATGGTAAGGGCTGTCCCCAGCTGCAGAAAACAACACCAATGCTAACTCTTGTTTTGCTTCAGTTCAATTCAATTCAATTCTATTCAATGCCTTTATTGTCATTGCAAATTGTAAACAAAATGAAATGTCCCAGAGATACAAATGGTACATAACTCACAGACAGCAGACACATTACAGTCAATATGAAAATAAACAATGAATAGTATATCACTACATCCTGTTCCAATTTTTCAAAAACTCTTCCCAGCTGTATATAGCACCTGCACGGGCGGCCATCTTGTTTCAAACAGTAGGATTTCTATCAACTCAATTTCTTCTAATGTAGTTAGAATGCTAGCCCCGGCCCATCTCATCGTACTACCTTATGTGTGACTCGGTAGAGCCCAGTCTCCCTTCAGTCCAGCATGACAGGATGAAGTAACACTTATCAAAGGGGCGAATTCTAACCTCTTGTCTCATCAACTCAATGAAGACTGAGGCTCTCGGCAAGTGTCAATTATCACCACCATCCATTCCAAAAAAGAAAACCCATTCCGTCCAAGAAACCATGTCCGACGGCAGAGAAGTTAATACAGTATGTAGCACCTTTTAAAAGACCTGGGGTCACCTGTGCGCAATTCTCCCTTTATAAATCACAGATCACCTACAAGTGTGGGTACGTGAATCAGCCTCATATCCCGCCCTGTACACGCCCATTTTAACCATAAATAGTCAATGCAAATCACCTCATGAATGCCGATCCCTATATTAATGACCCTGGCATCCAACTGTTCCTTCGTTCCCACAGGTGAGAAAAAAGAAGATAAAAACCTCACTTCTCAGACACTGACAAAGACTCGCCTGTGGGGAGGTGGATCACTAATAAAAAGAAGCAGTGCGAGAGGCGACGTGTTGCTGTCAACTGTCAGTGGGACAGAGCGGACAGTGGGAGAAATTAGAAAAAGTGGTCCGATCTGACGGTTCACTACATCTTTCTACTCCTTCATCAACATGTATTTAATTTGTGTTGCTTGATTATTATTTTAAATGTGCGAGGGGGGGGGGTCAGTGAGCAGTGAGGTCCGAACAAACAGAGTTGCAGTTGTGAATTTGCAGTCTGTCTTCATTCTTCAGTGTCTCGGGGCGAAGGGGAAGTGTCTCTGTGTTGTGCCGCTGTTGAGGAAGTAAAAGGAGTTGGTCACCGGAGCGAGAAGAAAGAATTGCGAGCGCTGTGTGGGAGGTGTCAATCGCTCTTCTCACATTTACTTTCTACAATCTGACTTCAGTTCACGACCTCACCATCTGCGTCGCTTATTCTCCTTGTCTCCAGAATGTGCGTACGCCATGCGCAAAGTTCAAAGTTTGCTTACGGTGCGCACATTCTCCCGTCAAGTTTGTTTTTTATAGATCACAGCTTTTGCGTGGGAAGTGGCGTACGTTTTGTGCATACGCCACGTTTTGTGCATACGCCACGTTTATAAATGAGACACCTCGACCATTTCTCATGGAACTTCCTTGACAAATATCTCAGCTCATGTCTAATGTTTGGAATCAATTAGGGTTATGGTTGTTTTAAGATAACACTCTGAATAAGTTAAAGCCCCAGTGTGTAAATTTCGTCCTTTCTGGCGTCATCTGGTGGTAAAGTTGCAAACCTTAACCCACTGAGCACGCGCCAGGGGACATTTTATGGTGGCGCACCACAAATGACGTGTTCCATTATACTTGTGTTCCAATTCTGACCCCGGACTCCCGGGGTGGTGATTTTTTTCCAACGTCTCGAGTCGCCGTGGAACCGGAACGCAGCACAACACGATGTAGCAAACATGGAGACTTACATGGAGGTCGGGTCCCCCTAATGTTACTACATTTAACTCATTCAAAGTTGACGGAAAAACATTGGTTCTGTGTTGCAGGTGATTATACATACAGATTATTATGGAAAATATATTCAATTTCTTTGAATAGGTTTTTTTAAAATATTACACACTGTAGCTTTAAGTAATGAATTAATTGTTAACTCCATGGTTCACTCCACTGGACTAGATGAGTCTTATGTCTTACAGTACAACAGTACTATTCATATGCGCAGTTGTGTGCACTGCAATAGTTATTGGACACGATACTTTGCATACATCTGACACAACTCTAATGTAAGTAATAGTGGCACAATCCGCCATCCCTATCATTTGATAAAATGCACTCCAAATGCTATTTGCATAGATGAACTGTATGCTGCCCCCATCACTTTTTTAAAAACTTTATTAGTATCTCTTCACAGCTGAGAAAAATGACTGCTGTATCCAGTAACCCTTTGCACATATGAGCATGGTTTATTTGAAAGTTTGTGAGAAAAAAATGTTGATGGCAATGCTTTTTTTAACAGAAGCTGCTGCGAGAAGTTGCTTATCTATGCCCTGGCAGGAATGCAGTCGGTTCAAGTGGACGAGCACTAATGATGTACAGCATGCCTGTTTGCCACTACACACTAGCTAAAGGCTGTATTCCATCAGCAAAGCTTGTAGAGAGGAATGCCTGACAAGAGGCCCATATCTCTGTGATGAGACCTTTTGAAATGTGTGCTTAGCAATGTCAGAAATCAATCTACACCTGCGTGCTACTCTAGAGGAAACAACTGAACTTGACCTTCTTTTTCTTACATCCATACTCAGCTTTATGTGTATGTACTGTATACTGCCGCTGTAAGAACAGGAGTAGAACCATATGAAAATGGTTCAAGGTTCTTAATGAGTTGTTGGGTTTTCTGTGCATATCCCACTGCTTTGCTGTGTCCAGTTGTTCCCAGAACTTCACAAGAATGGCTGACTGCTGGACACAAGAGCAAGTGATTATTAATATTAAATTTCATGATTGCCGTTGATTTTTAGTGTTAAATATGTCTGAATTATTCAATCCTTTAGTTTTTTTTATAAATGGTTCTGTATGCAACATTAGTTTAGCTGGTAATTGGCAAACATATCTGTATTAGAACTGTTGAAGTGTGTGTTAATATATATTATACTTCATTTAAAGTCACGGGTCAGGTTTGCATAGCCAGCATTTTGCAAGGAATATGTAATGTATGTACACTGGGAGTTGTTCAGAACTTACAGTCTGCAGTGGACACTATCATGCTTTTGATTCAGCATGTCAACCACCTGATTTATAAAAGAAAATTACACGGATTAGAATCCCTACTGTTTTAAAACAACGGTGAAGTTCAAACACTCTAGTGTGAAATTCATCTTGAAGATTGTGTCACTAAAAAAAATGTTTAATAACTGTACTAAACTGCAAATAATGAATGAAAACTAATTTTGAATGCAGTGAAAACTGTTGAAATGTGTTTGTTAATACTGTATCCACTTTTAATTACAAATTACGGAATTTAATACATAGTGTTATTTCTACACCTAAGAAAAACAATCATTGTTTATTATTTTTTGTCACACTAAAGGGAACTGTCAAACACCCACCCATGACGATCCAATCCAAGTCGAACCAATAACGACAAAGAATGCTGCATGGCAGACTGCAAAAAAAGGAAGATTATCTGGAGGTCCCTGCATGGTTTGTTACACCCAGTTAAATGGCTATCAACTGTACAACTTTCAGAAGTTAATGGTATTTAAAAGAAAAGAAAAACAAGGGTAATTATGTCTCAGCATATTCGTCCAGAAATCATCCACTGGTATGTTCCACTGGTTGACACGCCTGTCCCTCCAAAGCTGTAATTACGACCCCAATTTATGTAACGCATATCATAAATGAGCCTGTATCAAATTGCAGCATCCTCCTTCCCCTTTTTTTACTGCTGTAAAAAATGTAAGGCCCTTGTTTCTATTACCTTCAGGACTTTCTTTACTTATGTATTTATTTTTGCCTTCATACATGACTCAAACTTCATTCTGCTGTGGTCATGGTAGTCCTTGGGGGTTGGCAGGCAACTGCTAAAATGTTATCTCGAGCATCCTTTGGTTGAATCATCTGTGTGCTATTTGAAGGACTGCTTCAAGGTTATCATGTGATGGAACCACTTTCATGCTCAAGTCGATCCAGTACATCTAATAACTCTCCCTGGTCAACACTGTCAGTGCCTTCCTGTAGAATAGTGGCTGTGAAATCGGATACAGCATCAACAATTCAAACAATGAATCAGGAGACGCAGCATGCTCTCCGAACATCATTGCGATGGAAAGTATCCTTGGTCTAGAATTCCCTGTAAATATTCGTCTCACAGCCTTCCGTTCATCCTCCTGCCATTTTGGTGACAGGCAAAACACTCTCATTTCTTCCCCCTCTCCCGCACAATCCAACAAGTCTGTCCAAAAGGCGGCAACACCATTTGCATCTTTTCCCTTTTCATCGATAAAGCTACACTTTACGCGACAGATACGAATCCACTTATCTTTGAACTGACAAATTATATACGCTGCCGAATGCACTTGGTCAGTGCAACATGGTCCTCTTGTGCAGAGGTGGACGAAGCGACACTGGAGACTTTGCCTCGTGGGAGCGAAAGCTGCAACCCTGTCATCCAGCTGGACCTCTGAGAGTATTGGCAAACGTGTGCATTGCCCCTCGAATGGACAGCATGGTCTCAACATGATCTCCTGAGACAGGAGTGCATGTGGCAAGGGCTACATGGATGACTTTCTCTGTGGAAAGGAGAGCTGGAACAGTGCCATCCGGCTGGTAAGCAGAGGATACAGCTACGGGGCCACCTATGAATACCTATGAATTACCAGACCAGGAGTTAAGAACAATTTTGTCAAAATAGCTGAACTGGAGCCCCATATGATTGGAGTCCTCAGCTGCACTAGACTGCTGGTGATTCATTCATCTGGCTTTCCCCATGGTACTGATCGGAATAACTGGTCTTTCTCTTCCCCTCCCCTTAAGCATCACCATGTCCGTCCATCTTGCTGTCCACTTCTGTGACAGATTTGTTCTGTGAGACACATGCCTATAGGAAAACAACACAAAATCATAACCCTTGTGAATGAAGTCTTCCCCTTCCCCTTTTGCTCAGTCATCATATAAACGTTTTCTGATTCCCCTCATGGATTCAGCCCTTTTGGTTTTTCGCTTTGTGTATGATTCATAGTGTCATTGAGCTGATCCTGCTTAGATTCCTCACGATGGTTTGCTGTTGTTGTCCTCATTTTCTTTCAAAGTTCATCGAGAAGGGACATCTTTGAGGTTTGCTTCTTGGTTTGTTTTCTTTTCATTTTGTTGTCGCCATCCAGTCTCCATATACTATTCCACAGCATGCAATGCAGTCATTCATTTCTCTCATAAGTGATGCATCTGTGAAGAAACATTCAAACTAGCTTAAATTGCCAGTTTTAAAATCCCACAGATCATCAGTATGTTTATAACTGTCTACTGCAGTGACCGGACACAAGAGAAAGGCACCACAGTGGCCGGTATATAGCACCTATCCACTTTTTTCTTTTTAAATTACGACATCCTGAAAAGGAGAACAATTTGGGGTCAAGGGTTATCAATGCCCTGAAATTAAAATGAAAGCAAAATTTACATGGTTAACCGATTGTTATACAGAGAAGGTCAATGGTATTTTTAATCATATTTTTGACCACGCAATTAATTTAATCCAATGTCAGGACAATGTGGAAAACTTGGACACTGAACTTGCTGGTGGTGAAATATTTTGAAATCACAAGTTGAATTTTTTGAGGCGATACAGAAGGAATCAACATAATGACCTGAGTTGTTTCCTGAAAAGCAATGGTATTTAATATTGATATGACTTATCACACGGGGGATTAGCCACGAGAAAGTATATTCCACTTCTTCTCTTTCTGGTATTTTTTTTTTTGTGAACTTTTCTCAGCAATTATTGATTGACATGAATGTTATTGTTTAAAAAGGGATCTTTTAAACACACGCACGCACATGCACACACACACATACATAATCAATACAAATAATAGCTCAGCCATTAAAAAAAAAGAAGCTTTTCAATATTTGCATAATCAGCTGACCTACACTTTCCTGAAGAACTTTGGCCTGTGAAGTTTCTAAACAAAACATGAAACCCTTTAAATATGGAGAAAAACTATTTCACATCCGGATAAAGTTGTTTTTCAGAGGAGAGTAACATTATAGTGAACATATTCCTGTGTTTGTATTCATGTATCAGACAGGTCTCAAACAATACAGAGCGAAGAGAAGGCAGCAGAGAGGAGCTGTGCAGAGTCTGATTTTGGACAACGCCAGGGGCAGCAGCGGCGGCGGCGCAGAGAAAGAAATTTGCAACAAAAGTGTCACTGTTACGGACGTTGCAGAACAGCTTCATCAACCTGTCCCCAAAATTCATTCTCGTTCGGGCCACATTGCGAACGGCCTTGCATTTTAAAACGCTGCTGATTGCTTCACTGCGGCACCTTCCCCGGAAAAGGGTGAATAAAAAATGATCAACGCATGCTTCAAATCTTGAATAGTTTCAGAAAAACCTGAAGAATGCATTAAGCTGCTTTGACAAACGTCAGTAGAGTGATAACCCCGCCGATTCACTGTGCCGAAAAAACTCACACAGGGTTAGCGGGGGAGGAGTTCTTTGGTTCGGAAAAAAGGCAAGGCACTTGCCAGGAGCAGACAGTAAGTTCAGTGAGTTCAGTCACTTTTCAAGTTTGGACAGAGCTTTTGAGGCCACACATATATCAAGGATTTGATTTGTATTTCACTCATTGAATTGGTTCTGGTTCATGCGTGATATGTTACCTAGTACACTACCGCATTTTGTGTTTTGACCTTTGAGAAAGAATGAAGACACAGTAGCTCAACAGTCCTTGCTGTACCGAATCTGTACAGCTCGTTTCCATTCCAGCTTTTGTAAAAGTATCATTAACTGTGTGCTGTGCATTAATCCAAACTAAGCCGACCGTATTGATACAAGCCCATCTCATTTGTGCCATTCCTTTTTTTTTCCCCCTTTCGTTTGTTTGGTTGTTTTCTTGGCCGTAACTGGAAATCTGTATTCTTGTTCCTGCTTGATTGCACTTTTCTGCCGGGGAAGGGAAGGAAAAATAGCGTCAGGGAGCTGCATTTTTGCGCGGACGATGGGACGACCTCGTTAACCTGCGGTGTGTCCCTGTGTGCACCTCCCACTCGCGGCATTAACGGGGCACTTGAGCACTGTTGGTAATCACCGGAAATCCGTAATACAAGTAGGGAACCTGGAAAAAATCCACAGACCGCAAGTGTGAGTCTTGGGACCGAGCCAGGCGTTCCATTTAGTGCCATCAATGATGTCTCCGGGCGTTGTGTGTCGTATTACAATCAGTCTTTTGTTTAACATTTCCCTTCAGTACTAAGGGCATGAGCTGAAACTAATACACAGGTCACCCTCGAATTTGCTGACTGGGTTGGAGAGAGCTGGAACACTTAAGTGTGATGGCATCTATTATCTGTTGGCCATTGTGTTATAGACATTTATTTTTTTAAATTTCTTTGGAAACCTCTTCATCAAAGAGTAGTTCCCACCCTCATGTTGCTGTCTCAAACGACCAAAGCATCTTATTAGCTCTGGATCACTTTCAACATGCTTCAGTCAACGTCGACGGCAAAGACATGGATCTCAAGTTGATTCGATTGTTGTGTCTTATCCAAATAGTGACTATATTGTTCACGGTATCTCCATAGTAACAATATGTCTGTCAGAATATTCATGTGCAATAACACCTTAGGGAGTCTCTTACAACATCCCTGGAGGTCGGTTTAGGTTTATTATTTTCAGTTTGAATGTTGAAAGGGAATTATTATGCTTTTTATTTTTGCTGGTGGAATTATATTGTTTTCTTTTTCTTTCTTTTTTTTTAAATAATCACGGGTACATTACTGCTGGCAAATAATCTCCTGAATAGAGCTGCTCATCACGACACCCCTGGAGGTGTCATGCAGAAAACTTTAAAATGCAAGCACAGAGGCACAAAATAAACTAGGTGTGACCTGGGAGTGTGAACAATAGTTCAACAGTTTGTCCTTTCCAATACTCATATTTTTATTCGAGCTAGCATGAATCTGACATTTTCCTTAGGTTTCTTCTTTTTTTGTCCCAGCAGTTATTTATAAGAGGCTTTTATTCTAAAGTAGCTCTCGGGAGAGCACTTCATAATCTTTACAGTTTGTTGGCAAGTAACACACAGACCTCGGTGGTCGCTCTGCACAAAGTAAGAGGCCAGATCTCAAACTGAATGTCCTGAAGCACCAGTGTGTGTGTGTGTGTGTGTGTGTGTGTGTGTGTGTGAGTGCTATAAGACTTTTAATGAGACCATGTAACACCAGTATTTTTTCACCTCTTTTCATATTAATCAAAATAGTAAGGCCAGCATGAGGATATTACACTCTTTTTAATATCATCAACAAATCTCCAAAACAAAACTTTCAATAAATGTATCCTAAAAAACAACAACAAAAAAACATAATTAAAAAAAGAATGTTTGCACGTCTGTTTATGCTTCTTCTCTAGAGACATGACAACGGGTCATTTTTCACAAAGCAGGTCAACGCATTGAACTCCCACACACACTGTGCCCGTAACTACGGCCATGCTATGTCAAGTACATAGTTGAACCAATCCCTCAAGTGGAGACATGTTGGGAATCGACACTTGAGAGGAATATTTCTTAATCATTCGTAAGAAGGTCATATCTGAATAACAAAATGTTTTTACACCGCCTGCTAAAATGACCCTGTTCAAAAAGAAAACCACTCGTGGGCCTTTTCTTACCTCTCACCCCAATTAATACTGGTAAATGTTTGTTTTTTTATGTTGTGGCTGATCCGTGTTTTCATATTCATAACTTTTCTTAGGTGAAAGTTGAGACTCATCTGCTCTTTGGAGCTTTTCAACATTTCTCAGTTTATCTGTTTGTTTGTTTTTAATGCCGCATAATCTTTTGCTCTCACCATCAGCATTGTTCAAAAATTGCCACTTGAAAATCCAGTCAAGAGTCACTTCTAACAACTAAACAACTTGCAAAATACCTAAATCGCCTTTGTTTCATGAAAGATGTGTGGTAAAAAGCATGTAGCTAAGCAGCACAGTGCAGCAAAGATTTTGTCAGAAGAGCAGCTTTTATATCCATTTGCAGTGACGCCAAACAACTGTTGATATAAAAGACAGTCAATAACTGACACTTTTCGAACAGCATGTTTTCATGTTTCACATGGCTCAACAGTTTTCCAGCAACAGCAGAGCTCAGTGAAAGGGGTTTTCTGAGGAGTTGAAGGTGTGCAGCCTGTCACCCGCAGCTCTTGCTGCTGCACTTTCCTTTGTTCCCTGCAATACCCGAAACATATCTGCTGTCAAAAAATGCAAACAAAAAAACAAAAACAAAAAGTCTCATTTTGTAGATGCATTTTTGTTTAGCGATTGCTGTTAGCACTAATATCTAAAGCAGAGTTTCTCAACGGGGCAGGTACAGAGACTGAGGGGGGGGGCGCTGGAAGCAATACTTTGGAAAGGGGAGCAAGAGGTGCCCTTGGGGGGCATTTGTTTTAAGGTGAGTTTACACTAGTACAAGTTTACACTTTAAACTACTTGCCAAAATCAGTGGTCTGCAACATTGAAACCTGTCAGTTTGCACCACTGCAACTGGACGGGGCGGTGAATCGTAACCCCTCTTCTCTTCTGTGCTTCTGTCAGCTCCGTGCTGCCTTCGCGGGAACAGGACCTCAGTTACCGACAGCCGGGAGAGAGAGAAGGATCCCAGGATGGCCAATGGTTGAGCTGGAAATGTCCCCGAGGAGTCGGCGGAGACCAAACCAGAGGCAGAAGGAGGGAGAAAGTTGCCGACGCAGGTGCCCCTTTCATATTCTTTGTGAACTTGGATGAACAAAGATTCCAAACCTAATTTATTTCCTGGCTCTTTGCAAATGATGTCTGAAATTTTTTTTTGTAATAAACACAACCCCACACTTCCCCCTTGTCTATCACAGTTCTCTCATAATACAGAGACAGGGGGGAAGGAACAGATATTTATAACGGCTGCTCTGTTTAATTCAGTGTGTTCTGAGATGACGGCGATGTCAGCCAGGCAGCCTTTCACCATCACTTCATTTAGAGGGGGATGAAGATCACAGGGAGGGGGGCGGCTCAGACGCTTCTCACCCCTGTGAGATTAAAAAATGCTAAATCCCAATAAAGCCACGCTCTCTGGGGAGGAATCCCAGCGGAAGAAGCTCATTCCCCAGAGTGGCTGGATGGTGAAAAAGAACCTCACCTTTTGATGAGCCATCATGAGCTGTCTCTGCTCTCAATCAGTACATATCCACCCCGCTGCCTGACTCATCTTGGTTGTCCGCCGCGGCACGGAGAGGCAGCATCAATACTGCTCCTACCGCACGCTGCTTTGCGGGAAATCGATTGAGAATTCTTCAAAAATTGAAAACTGAAACTCTAAGCTGTTCAAATAAGTAAAAAAAAAAAAAAAAGGCCACAAAAGTTTCCATTCTCGCGGGAATGGAATGGGGGTTTTGTTTTTAACACCTCCGAAATCTGACAACTTACTAATGGAAAAGTTTCTCCAGCAGGAATAAGACAAAAAAAACAAAAACACTGTGCAGTTCAGTTCACTTGCTTAATCAGCCATTTTGTTTCTGCTGATAAGTGAACTTATCAGCAGAAGTTCGGTAAAAACAGCTCCTCTGGCCTCTAGACCTTTTTTTAAGTGATACCGGACTATTGTCTCATCTTTGAACGTCAAGCAAATACAACGCATTAGCTGAAAACCTGCTAATAGAAAACAGTGGCCCTATTTCAGGACCACGGAGAGCTCCAGATGAGGCCGCACAAATACACCATGAAAACTATCTACAAACTGAGATCTTTTTTCTTTCTTGATAGCAATAAATCATGCTGAAGGAGGTTTTGACTTAGCTATTGATGAGGTGTGATGTTTGGTCTGAAAAGACGTACAGTGGTACGGTAGAACCAACCTGGAACAGGTTGTCCTTGGAAGGAACTGGCGGTCAGTCATTTGTCTCTTTTACTGTATGTACAGGGAAGGTGTGAGGTAGTTAATCTATTATCTGCTAAGTTATTAAATTAGACAGGTCACTTATAAAAAGAAGAAGAAAGAGAGCAACACACACACACACATACACCCAGTACAAATGGAACACAAAAGGACACCGATTTTGGATTTAAACAAATGGAAGAATACGACACATGAACAAATACAGCAAACTAAACTGCTACACAATTGAACAACTAACTTGACAAACTGCCAAGAACAAACCAAACTTTACGAAACCAATTGAATACACCAGGGGTAGACGGAGCACAGGGATTACAACGACAAACACACACATCAACTCAATATTAACTCGGCAATAAAATGGAAGAGAATAACGTTGAACCAAAGATATAAAGCTAACAAACTGCACATTAAAAAAAATGTTTTCACCCCAAACCCCCCTACATAAGACCAGTAATTGAAAACAAAAAAAATTAACAAATGACGACATGACAAGGCTGATATAATTTCGTGTGTATAGGAACAATAACCCTATGGACTTCAATGTGCAAAGAAGTAAATTTAAAGGAAAAATCGTGACATGAATTAACTGGATTATCGTGTTTTCGTGTGCTGGTGTTTCTATCACACAAGGCGACACAAACAAATAATTCCGTGAGCGAACACTGCTTTTGATAATTAGGATTCCGGCCCTCGCCGTCACAACTTTCACGCATTTGAATTCAAAACATGAGAAGGACAATCCAAGGTTGTTCCCTGGACAATTGGAATCCTAAAATCTATTAACTAGAATTAGTAATTCACTACGTGGTTTGCAGCATCTGCGGCATCATTTCAGAAGCAGGAAAAATCATACAGCTGGAGCGATAATTCTGCGTCTTTTCTTTTGCCCGCCTGCTTGTCAATACCCGCAACCACCTGTCACTTTGAGCTGCCGCATCTATCAAAGGCCACTGTCTGCTGCATGTGAATCAACCCAATTTCAATTCAATATTCAGCTCAATAACTGAACGCATCTCCAGCAGGACATTGAAAAAGTCTCCACATTGTGTAGTTTATCTAACATTGAGGACATTTCTAAATTAATAAAACTAAAACTGAATTAGTTGGGGCTTTTTTTTTAGCATATCATAGAATGAATCCAAGTGAATACATTAAATTTAAATTACGTGATAAATGAGTGAGTTTCCTAATTGCTTTATATTGCGTTCCATTGTGAGACAATGCACTGCAAACGAAAACACATTATGTTCATTGCCTGTATGATGACATACTATAATCCTCGCTCCATTCAGGGATCGTTTACATTTTAGCGTCAAGGTAATCATGGGAAATTGCCAATAATTTTTTGTTTTGTTTTGTTTCGCACAGCCGTTTTTTAAGAATAGTTTTGTGTATATTTCTCATTGGATCAATGTTAGACACAGGGAATACTGGGAGAGAGTGGGGATGACATGCAACAAACATCCTCTTGCCAGAATCAAACTGAGGATGTCGGGCCACAGGGAACACTTCCCACTGAGCAGCTTCTAAAGCGTCAAGTTCTCTCCAAAACACGAGTTTTTAAAATGTGTATTAAAGTAACTTTCCTAGGTTAACGGGAAGAAAAAAAGAGTTTGATATTCACTTCTGGAGTTCATGCAAGGTGCACTGCACAGTATGCAAGAGAATAGAGAGATAGCATCAGGACATCAAAGTCATGCATGAAGCCTAATTTAGGCAGAAACCGCAAACGATCTGTGAGGCAAGGTGTTTGAATTAATCCACTCTGTCATTATAATGTACCAGGAGACATTTAGCTTCTTGTACGGAGAATGAAACTCCATTTTCTCAGCAAGTACATTATCAGTGTTGGACTGAGGCACCTGGCATGGAACTTCTTCAATAAATTGGCAATGTGATGACAAAGATTGGTAATAATCCTTGAAATTTCCCCCTCCATTTCATATATCTGGGTAAAAAAATTCATATCGACATTCAGTTCTGCATTCCTGTCTTGTTAATTAAACTGTTATAATGTGCAGTCATGCCATGCCGATCCAGAAGTAAACAGATGTCAAAGCAAGGACACCAGGAGGAGAAGTGTAGGTGTTCTCCATGTGCCATTACCTGAAATGACTCCATTTGTGCACCAGTGTCCCACTGACTTTGAGGCAGAGCGAGATAAGCCGATCTAATGTGGACTTGAATGGAACTATTAACCCATTAAAATGTGAGCAGATGTAGAATCGGGCAGATGCTGCTTGTTAGTTTCATTTGGTCTGAATGATCCGCAGCAAATTGTGTGACACAGCTGTGTTACTAGGTACAAGCTTTTTAATGGAATAACCGCAGATGTTTTTTGTTTTTTTCTATTTCTACATGGCTAAATGGTTAGAAACTAGATGAAGGAAAGCAAGCGAATGGAATTCATAAGGTTTGTAATTACCTTGTTGGGAAACTTCCAAAATAGCTATTTAGTGTTGGATAAAATTAGTAACGCCTCAGAGTAATAGGAACACGTCACAGGGCGTCGTCAAAGTGTGAGGCAAAAGTGACGGCAACGGCCTGGAATGGCTGAACTCATCTGCACAAGGTCAGGACTGAAGAGGGCCCAGTCAATCCTGGCTGATCCTGGCCACCCGCCGTCCAAGGAGTAAAAGCTGCTTCCGTCTGGCCGCGGATTAATTCTGCCAAACACGCATTTGCCCCAGCTGCCAGTGGCATTTTAGATAACTCAATGTGATTTTCACGTTTTATCTTTTTTCATCCATTTATCATTTTGTCTGATTGTTGTGTAGTTACTGCTGACTGCACAACAAATTGATTAATGAAGACGTCTCCCGTGCCTCATTGCTTGTGGCATCAGGTCCATTTATACACAGATCAGACGCAGTAGACATCACACGCCTCACACCACGTCCATGTTTTCGCACGTTAAAAATAAGAATAAGCCAAGTGTGATGCCGCTGTCACACTTGGTGACCTAATTTGCAGTTGACCTCTCACCGCCGCAGAGGTGGGCGGAGCAAGTTGACTTTTCACTTTGTTTTTTGTTTTTTAATATAACATTGTCAAGTCATAAAACATAGGTCACAAATGTGTGAGACTGCACTGGAAGTCTTGCATTTATTGTGGACGATTTTCAACAGCGGATTGATACACATTTCGGTCTTCTCAGTATTTACGGCAGCAGGACAGTGTACAGATATAACATTATTCGTTGGGTGTGGACCTCAGGTGAGTTGTAATGCTGTCACTTTTTTCTCTTCAAGTTAATGGTCTGTCAAACTATCAGTGATCACACAATTCCGATGGGTGAGGTTTATTTCCAAAACCAGATTTTGAATATCTATTTCTAGCAGTATATGCACTTGTCAGGTTTTCTTTTTAAGATACATTGCCCATATTGTGTCTTGGTTTGAATCATTACATCAGAAAAAAACCCTCAGACGCCATGATGAAGGAACATGTCACCCAGTTCAGCAGTATGACACAACGAATTTCTGCTATTGTTACCGTCCTGCTGTTCCAGAAATATTAAGGTATTCCTCAATCCATTTCTTTATTATTTTGCACTTTGACTTGTAGCTTATTGGACATAGCATCACATACAAAGGACATACTAACCTTTTCCTACATCCACCCACTACATTCCTATAAGTATGCACGCCAGCAAGGTGCAGATGTCTGTAACACTTCAAAACCTCATGGCAATTAGGAGAGACGAACAAGAGGAGAACACAGTCTGGGTACTGACATAACAGTAATTGTTGGGTCTGAACCTCAGGTACTGTGCGAAGGTGTCACTTACTTCTTTCTCTTTAATGATATTGTCTGTCAAACTGTCAGTGATCACACAATTCAAAAGTTTTCAAGAGAAAATTCTGTTGGTTGACCTGTTATTTTCATTACCTGATTTTGAATATTTATTCCTATAGCAGTATGAGCTTGTTGGGTGATTTATCATTTTGTTGGCTCGTATTCAGTTTTATGGTAACCATAACATTCACAGAGAGAATCAACGACTGGATTATTATACTATCAAAACGAAAATAGAGCACAAAATAGACCACTGATACATGCATTCAGTGGCAAATCAGTTAACCCTCTGAACCCTAAGACATTTTTTCCTATTTTTGGTCCACTGCGTCATCTTTTGTAATAATGCTTGTCAAACCTCAACTCTGTAATGTACAGTCAAGTTATATATGTCTATTATTTCAGGACAGTCTAGACTGTCAGAATATGTATGCTTCAGTGATATCACATGACTGTATAAATAGTGAAGACCCTAAAGACAAAAGAATAAACAAAACGGAAATTGAATCTCGCAGACCTTCATTATAATGACACACCAAACAACAATGAAGAAGATTTTTCCCCCTTGAAAGCTGTTCTTTGAAGCCTTGGTTATGAGATAAAACAATCCCAAACTTTCTTCCTAATGCAACTCAAAAGTTATGTACATTTTTCTTTAATAAAGTCCTTTGATTTTTCAACCCAAAATGTCACTTGTGCCATTCTGCAAAGCAGTTCCTGTCTGCAGCGACACAGAGGACTGGCAGTAGTAGTAGTACGAGTAAACAGGAGGAGTGAGAGGTCCTGTTTTCAGTGTAAAATCTCTGCTTTTTTTGAGCAGTCGACAACGCAGCGTCTGATTGGTACAAGCCTGTTACAAAGCCTCTGATTGGTCAAATGTATTCAAGATGGACAGCTAGAAGTCTGCTAACAACAACAGTTGCCCTTTACGTCTTGAAAAACGGGATAAAAATGATCATCAAAGTCATTCAGTGTTGGATATATCGTCATGGACATGTTGTACAAAAGTCTCCGAAATGAAACCGAAGTTCCAGACCGCGTTACAAATCTTCTGAGAGGGCCACGATCGCACGGAAGCCCTTACTGGAACGGCGCACGTCTTAGCTTCCCATCAAAACAAACCGTAAGTTGCTGGCATCAACGCATCAAATGTTATGAGGACTTTTAGAACATGACGCATTTTCTGTTGCATACAACTGGTTGGGGCTCACAGGGTTAAAGTCAGATAAGATGAGGAACATAATAATAAACTGTATCTCTAATGACACTCAAGTTGCAAAACTAGGGCACACGAAAGAAAATCATTATGATGGCAGCTTAACACAAACAAACGTGTTATTTCTTCTAAATGAATCAATTGAGATGATGATTTCATCCACTAATATATTTTATGTAAGTTTGTCCTTTGATTCAGCGCTAAAGTAGAGTTCCTTTAATCTGCAATATACTGTAACTCTTTGGATGCTTTTTTTGGTTGGTGGTAAAGAATGAGGACAAAAACAACTTTGGATGGTAAACTACTCCAGGTAGACTCGGAGAGAAAGTGAAGGCGTCCATTTTATAGAAGAAACAACATGCCACGGCAGCAATGGAACAGGAGAGTTGTGTGTGTGTGTGTGTGTTTGTTTGTGTGGATTCTGGGCACGTTATTTCTTCCATTGTTGGTTTAATGTTTGAATACCGTGCAAAGAGAATCACCCACTCATCGTCTGTTTCCTACCCAGATAACGCCTGACTCGTTTCATCAAGGGATAAATGTTGTTTGCATACTCTTTTTGAAAAAAAAGAGAGAAAAATAAAGAGGAAAAAAGCCAATTCTGCTTAACTCTATACTTTATATCATCAAACAAAAAAAAATACCGTGCACATATTCCACAATGGCGCTTTCAAATGCCACCACGAATCCTTGATGTTGCCTTTATTGAAGTTAACACTAAACCCTGATTGACCAATCATAACTGTGGATCAGAAAAAAAGCCTCTTAACTTCCCCTCACAAACACTATTCTTAGATGAATGAGCTCAAACGTTTTAAGTGTATTGACCTCACTGAGCACTTGAAAGTAAGATGTGTACTCTTCCAGTGGTGTGTTTAGGGCTGTTGAATCCTATATGCCAAGCAGTTATTTATTTCTCTTTTTAGATCAAAAACACCTGCAGCGGTATTGATCCCATGATTGCAGATAATTGTTTTTAATTCACTCATACATACATACTTTGTTCAGCTCCCCTTCCTCCTGCCTCTGTGCATTGTGAAGTGAATTCTCCACTCAGGCTCAGACAATTTATCTATACTCAAGTGGGTGAGTCTTTCCCTTTAGTTTGCTCACGTGAATCTTTGCCTTCATTTGTATATTTTCAACGACTACTTTACACGTACGTCGTGTAATTGCAACTGCACGGCTACGGAGAAACGTCAGCCATGTAGACACTGCGAATTAAGCCTTGAATTTTATCCTCAGCTAATTTTAGAATCAGGTTGAATTTCTGCCGGATGGGTTATTATTGTGTATGCAGTTTGAGGGAGTCGGGACGCCTAAGTAATTGCCTGAACAATGAATAATATGGCTCTTGAACGATCAGATGGGTTTTCTGGCATGTCATAAATTCAGTTGGGCTGTCTTGCAGTGTCAGCGGTTTTATGGTCCAATTTCCCACATGGCTACTGACAAAATATCCCATAAACTGTGGTGAGCTCATTTTTACTTATATTTGCTTCTTTTATTGGAGTAGTTTTTTTTTGCATTTGTGGTTAATTTGGTAGTGAAAACTGCTCTGATATAAAACGGAAACAATCGTTGTGCCTCTTTGTCAGATTTTGTTCTACGTAAAACTGCACGAAGCAATGCTGCCTTTCTTGTTGAATAACCTTATCATGCTTATAAATGAACAATACGATCTGTGGATGATGTGCTCACGTTTCAGCGGTGTGTGTGATCCACTCATAGTGTGAGCATCACGGTGGCAGGCTCTGTCCGTTGAGAGAGGAACATTTTAATACTCAGTGCGGGTAAACATATTGTAAAATACTATTGTGACTGCTCTGGGTAATTGGCTCGGCCGCTCATACCCAAAATTGCTGCTGCCTAGAGATTTATTCCTGTGAGTTACATCATACGACTCCACTGGCAACTAGTTCGCTTTGTTTACCTATTATGCATTGTTTTGGCAGAGAAGGACAGTCAGGAAGACCCACTGGGCTAAGTTTCTTTGAGGCTTCAATGCCTCTGCAACCGGAAGGCTGCACACGTATGGCAGCCTCTGAACATACTTCGCGCACACAGAATGGGTTAAAATGTATGCACACAAAAAAAAGCCAGACAAATCACTTACACAATATTGTTGGCGTGGCCAACTCTCCAGCTCAGAGGCCCAGAGGATGCTGGGCCTTTTGCAATCTAGCCTTTATTGCAACACTTGTGTGTCCATAACATATAATCAAATGAAAGTGCTTCATGAGGCAATAATTCAAAGGGTTGCTGCTGGGGCACTACAGTTAAGTGTTATTGTGTATTTGTTTATTTCCCGCTTTATCATAATAGATTGCTGTTTGATATTGCATTAGAAAATTACAATATTAGCTAAATGCCATTTGCACACACTCTACAAGTTTGCATCTGCTTTTACATATTTTCCTTGCACTTTTGTCATGTTTTTTGTTATTCATGTCTCATATCTTGTTCCACTGATATTAAGATATGTTTCAAGTTGCTCGGGAGGTTTCACAGATTAGGAATTTAGCGGTACTGTGTTACACACGTTTCCTGCACATATAACGAAAAAGTATGAATAGGAATTAAATTATTTGGCCAGAATGTTTGTCATGCTTCCATAACATTAATCCACTTTGAATATAAAATGGCATCTGATGAACATCAGTAAGGTTCCATAATTTTTAAAATAATATATGGATTTTCTGTTGCACTTTAATTGTGTGTGATATCTAAATATAAGGCATAAGGCATATTATCATTCCATTAGACACAAAAAAGTCAAAGCACACAGTTTTCCCCCCCCACAAATTTCCCAAAAAACATGTAAATGCAAAAAAGATTCTGTTCCACCTTCATTTTATATACTTCAGTTCTATTTCAGTCTTGAACAACAAAACACAGTGAAGGCTAAAATCAATTCAGGAGTCCTCTGGAGATGTAATCCCTTCTTATGCTAAGCTCTAATCAATGTAGCAAGCACACTTGCATGAGGCCAGAGTTAAGTCGGCTTCCGACTGTTTTTGCATAATATTGTCTATTATCAGTCTTACATCTGGTCAAGAACAGCGGCATTACTTGGCAGTTTTTGTTTTTTAATTGACCTTCTACCTTCTAGTCTGGCATCCATGGGGGGGTTGGATCAGGAGCAACTGGACAAGGTTGTAGTTTCTTGAAGACGTGTCAGATCTCACCCAAGAGGCTTCTTCAGTTCTATCTAAGGGTATGGTCTAATTCTCAAATTTGCACAGGAAGTTTCATAAATCTTGAAGTATTTGATCGGCAGCCATGATAAGAGCTGTTCGGATTCTCTAAATCCGTAAGAAAGGTGCTTCAATGCTTCCTTTCCTATCTCCTTTAACATAGGGTACACTGGAACTTCCTCTTCGAAAGGAAAGGAGATATACGTAGACGCCCCACAATGCATTGCGGCAGCGATATTTAACGTGACGCGCCAGGCACGGACGTAAACGATTCAATCCGAAGTAGAAGAAGAAGAAGACCTTTCCTTGACCTCAGGACGTTTTTTCAAGTGAGGTCAAGGAATAGTAGAGAGGAATAGTTTTAGGTGTTTGACCTCTGTGGGCTGTGGACAGTGTTAACACTCCAGACCGTTTGAGGGATTGTCGGTGAAACTGTCGTAACGAGGCTTGTTAGAGTCATTACAGTCGCCTGTGTCCGCACAGGTTTTGTGGTCAAGTTGTGTTTTGGTCTCCTGGCAAGAGATGAGGACATGATGCAGCACTGTCAGTGGGAGAAAGATGGCGTCTCAGGCCTCCCCCTCTGTTGAGCGATGGTCTCTCTATTTTAACATGGATGGATTCCGTCACTCCTCCGTCACTCCTCTTTCATATCCATCTATCTTCCCCGTCCTGAATACCTACGTCTGTGTCTGCAGACGAGTGCCCCGTGCCCTTTAAGCGTAGATCGACAGCTGAACCCTGCCCCTGCTCTCCTGCGCTGGAGCCATGCGTCTGTTTAGTGGTTGTATTGTTTCTCCGACATACAGGTCGGAACGTTCCTCTCTGCTATTGGACTGTAAATACGAAGTTGCTTCTCTGTGCGTGTCTTTGGGGTGAACCAGTCTTTGTCTTAATGTGTTGCCGGGTTTGAAAAAACTAACAAATCACAACCCACTGAACTTCATTCAGTGCTCAGGACGCCATTACTCCACTTTTAAAGAGAAAATAGTTTTAGTCTGCTAAAATCTTGTATGTATGAACTTAATAGAACAAATTCTTTGCAGACTTACCTTTAGCCCCTTTCCAAAAACACAAGAAAAAAAAACATGAAGGAATAGAACAGCAAACAGGAGAAGAGTGCACACACAGATAGAATCTTAAAAGAAGAGACAAAGCCCTTTTCTTTTTCTTCTTCTTTCCTCCTATTAAATGCGGCAGCCGACATAGCCCACCAGAAAATGGTAATTGATTTTGATTCAAGGAGACCATTTTCTTTTCTTGAGCTGCAGCCGGCTTTGACTGAGTGTCAAATAGGTTATAAACCTATTTGAAAAAAAATCTGTCTGCGCTAACAGTCTCATCCGGCCCCTCGCAGCGCACGCACCGACGCTGGAACAAACGGTGACGAGTGTCTTTGTGCCGCAAATGTACAATGTTAACGTTTGTTTTGAATTTGATACACAACATATTGGCACGTGTATCATTCAATATGCCACCGTCAACCTGCTAATTTATGTCTAAATGCAGACACGTTAGATGTCGGCAGATGAAAAATATATCACAATAGTATAATTTTAAAAGTCTCCGGAACTGCAGCGTTGGAGGCAGAGTGGATTTCTCTGGCAGAGCACAGTGATTGGCACTGAATGGATGAGTGCAGCCTGAGGCAGTCCAGTGTGGCTGGTTATCAATCACTGTTGATAAATAGCCCTCTCCGCAGCGAACAAATGTCCCCTGTTTTACCACTGATTTAGACGAATCAGCCAAAGGACATCAATATCCCATCGGCCCGGTCCTGCGCTCCGCTCGTCAAAGTACATCTGTTGGTCGTCTTTCAGTGGCAAAACAAATGTCCTCTAAAACGGCTGGCCAGCTTAAATTGTAATGTTCCAACTACTGTATATAGTCACCGTAGGAACCCCCCCCCCACCTCTGTGAAGATAGTCGCTCGTTGCGTTTGCTGAACAATGTCATCTTTATTCCTCCTGAGTTTATTATTGCCTCGGACTATTACTGTCCCCTGTGGCTATCACTCACACACCGAGGCCCTTCTTCACTCGCAGTAGAAAGGCTGTCAGGGCGAAAACTAAATAGGTAATTATCCGACTTGTGTGAGGAAAAGAGAGAGAGAGAGAGAGGCCGCCAGCAGGTCCTCGTGACCGGCCTGAAATCAAGCCCACTTCTCAGCCCCAGGAATATTAATTGGAGTTCCACCTTGTGTCTTGGACCTTTATTGGATCCCCTTGTTTCTCCCCGAACAAGGCAAAATGAGGGGAGCTTCTTCCATCCCCGTATTCGCCGATTGATTGTTTACTTAACAGGTTAGGGTTTGAGAGGGGCTTCATCTCAGGCATTATTAATTGAGTCCCTCGACTGACAATGAATGCTGATTTATTTTCTTCCACCTCCCTGTCATACTAGTCATTTTCATGTAAGTGTGTGTCTGTGTGTGTCGGAGAGACGGGGATTGGTTGCTCCATACTCATCCTTGCCTCTCTGTAACTGAGCAGAGGTCTGTTTCTGGTTTCTTACTGCCCCCAATAGGCCGTAATAGTGAAAAACCAAAACATGAATGAGGATTGACTCATTGTGCGTTTGAGAGAGCAAACATGAGAGATATGGAAAATAGTAAAGCAAAAGCTCGAAATAGATTGGACTGGACTGGGTACATATACTGTATACAGTAAAGTACTGTATACTGTTTACAGCCTAATTTTGTGCTAATTAATGAAAGCTGATTATTCACATTATTAATTATAAGTCATAAACAGTATGGGCTGAATCTATAGCAGTGTTCATAGTATATTGGTGCTGGTATCCTTGTACATATGAATCTGCATTCATTTGCTTTGCTTCCATATTCATAACATTCATTTTAATTAATGTAAATAGCCACATGTGGAGATGACACAGCCTCTATACTTAGTCATATTAAATGATTATGTCAATTTTGCACAATTGAAACCAGTATTTCCCTTTGATCAGTTGTAGAAAAAAATGCCATCAAGATGTTGATACATTAAATATTCATCTATTATATTCTGAATATAATATGACAATAAGAAAACTTTTTCTCAGAAGACCAGCCCCAACACAGGGTCAGTCAGCAACACCAACTCCTCCCCTGCATCAGCATCGCTTGATTATAATTTTGAGTCATTACCATGATCAGTAATTTTCTTATTATTACAGGCCAGTTTTGCTGTAATCTGGCGACACTTGAGGACAGCAGCTGCCCCATAATACTCATTATAACCCCGGGGCGAGCCCTTAGAAGGTGCAGGGACTCGCAAGTGGCTCAACAGGTTTGATAGGAGCAATGTTACCGAAAGGGAATCATACGGTGCTGCTTAAAATATTCAACCCCTCGAAGATTCCTAATTTCATCTGTGCGTGGACGGTTCAAACATTCTCCTCATTTATCACACATCACATCCAGTTTCTCTCTCGGTTGATTTCTGTCCGACTCGCCTAAGGTCATACCACATCACCTTCTGTCTCAGTGTGGTCCGCAGACTCTTGACTGACTGGTAACAAATGATCATCCTCCCGGCTGCTGTCTGCAGTCCGGCTGAAATAACCCTCAGTGGCTGGCTGCTGCTCCCATACCGACCTAATGGGGGGGAGACGACTGGAGATGGATTCCCTCTGTCATTCTCCACTCGAGCATGCCAGCCTCTATTTGAAGAGATGAGCCGTGTTTTGAGCCCATGTCTCTAATTAGTCACGTAGGCCTTTGCCTTGTTCAGAGAGCCATTATGGTTTCCCCTTATAACAGCCAGTGCAGAGTCTGAGTACTGAAAGCAAATAAACAACACTCTCGGCTTTAGAGATGCCATGTTTTTTTCCCCGAAGTCCAACAATAAATGAGAGCGCAGAATTGCATTTTGCGAGGATTTACAAGTATGCAAATAGCACCGGAGCCGCGGCGGGTGCGCATAAGCCGGTGTGTCCCGCAACAATGGGAGAAATGCCAGAGAAGTGGGTCTCAGATGATTAAGAGCCGCCTCTTTCCCCAGGCGTCTTTGGCTCTAGAGACACATCATCATCCTGATGGTTTCTAGGCTGAGCTCCGGCCCCGCGACAGATGACAGAGAGAGGAGACCCACTCCTCTGCCTTTGTCGGGTTCAGCAGGGCCGACTGATGCGCCTACCTTTATTTATCTTACAAACGACTCAATCTCTAGGCGTCTCTATTTGACTTCACAGCTGGGCGATTGGGAGGGATGTAGAACTGATCTCCGCACTCTTCCTCTCTCTCAGTTGCATCTTTTTTTCTTTTTTTTTACCTTCCCACTGAGACACTTCAAATTCATGAAGCCCTCCTTCCATTCGTTCCAAAAGTTGCCAGCTCTAATAGAACATGCTGCTAATCACATTTGATCTGGTCCGCGTTTCACTTCCTTTTCTATTTAAAGATACCTCTGTGTAATCAAGAAAGCCTCGGCGTGTTTCTGTCCTCCATTCTTTT
Organism: Scophthalmus maximus; assembly: GCF_022379125.1. Lineage (NCBI taxonomy): Eukaryota > Metazoa > Chordata > Actinopteri > Pleuronectiformes > Scophthalmidae > Scophthalmus > Scophthalmus maximus. The sequence goes on along the minus strand of NC_061528.1, from coordinate 15,559,527 downwards.
CCTCTTCAACAGACGATAACATGATCCATCTCCTAATTAACTAACACAGGGGCTTGTGAAGGAGAGAAAATGAGACTGAAGCGTAGATTGTCTTCCGAGAAGAGGCAATTAGCACCTTTTTCCTCGGTGGCAAGTAACATCACAGGTTGCCTAAATAGTTGTTTCTCATTGTTAGCCCCGATGTCTCTCTCACCGGTTGTTGTTTGTTTTTTTGCCTCCTATGGAGACTGACCTATATGGAGGAGAAATGTCAAGCGTGAGGCAGGGAACAGAGGAGAGAAACTGCAGAGAGAGGAGACAAAAGCAGACCAAAGCCTGCGCTCAGATCCACTCATGCAGGAAATGGAAAGAAAGAAAAAATGAGATCCACTCGTTCTCCCCGTGCTCCCCTGCAGAGATCACCTCTTCTCACAGTTACACGGTGAAAGGGGTCAGATGTGTGCAAGACGCCACGTCCACCTCTCCGATTGCTAACGAGATCAAAGCCCTGATTGCAAACCGACGGCACATTCGGAGGTGTGCATGTTCAATGGCACAGTGGCGGGTTTTGCAAGCGACCCGACCCAGCTGTGCGACCCGCGGCTGCAGATGCAGGGGGCGGGACGCGCGCTACGTTTTTTCACGCAGTTCCCCTTTTTGTTTCGTGTGCAGCTAAGGTATCGCAGCACACGATGAGTGCAGTGGGCGCTGGCTGTTGAAGCAGAACAAAGAAAATAAGAGCGGCACCAAACTGTGACACCTTGCTTGGAATGTTTTGGGACTCATTACTCGAAACACTGCTGCGGTATTTGGCAACGTAGCATTTCATTCGGGATTTGGCTGCAATCCATCTATAAGGATGCTAACACACTTCCACAGGAAAACAAATATATAAATATATACATGTATGTGTATATATAGTCAGTGTAATACCTTAGACTCATCTTGTTTGCTTCAGTGATTAAAAGCCAGTGAGTTCTGGCTGTACCTTTGAAGCTTTACATCACTCATCTGCAGTTGGGACTTGGCTTTGCTTCACTTGATGTCTAAGAGCCACCATTAACATAAAAGTTGACAGTCCTGCCACAAAGCTTTTGCCGTTTATTTTAGTGTGTCAATCACGCAGCGTGAGCGGCTCCTCTGGAGATACACTGAGGTAACAATTTATGGAGACTGACAAGCCGGTTCAGAAGATCCGCGAAAGGATTGACGCCAAGAAAAAGAAAAAAAAAAAAAAATAGTGCACTTGAACCTAAAAATATACATGATTGCCACCGGAGATACTGCGCCTGAAAATATATTACCATATCGCATCTGCGATGGTCGTCCTTTTGGAGATCACATTTGCTCTAACAGCATTGGGATCTCTGTAGTATTACTGCATTTCATCATATTAATGTTAGAATTTCTTTTTCCTTCTTTTTTTTTCTTTTTTTTTTTACTAACAAGACGTGACAAAGATGATATTATTGTAAGTGCTTTCATTCGGGTTTACAGGGACTGAGAGGACTGACACTGAGCCTCTGGGATATGGTGTTCCGTCTTTATTCTTTGAAGATCCGACTTTGATAACAGACACACGCGCTGACAATTATCCACAGCAAATACGGGCTACTTAACACTGGAATGTACACCGCGCCGAGGACGGCCCCTGGCTGGGGAAAGCTGTATGAAGACTAACTCATGCTGCCATCTCAGCTATGCCAGCAGATATCACTGTTCCCGAGGGCAGGAGTAATTATTTTCTACTTCAATTCAATAAGCCAGTTTTGTCGAACCAGCTCTAACTTGAGGATTTTTCCTTGGCTCCTTTTTGTCATTTCCTGAGATGCTGTTGTGAAAGGTGCTATACTGCTAAGTCTACACATTCTGGCTACTTATTCAATTTAAAGGCTGAAAACTATAGTAGTGTGGCTTTTGTCCACTGAAGATGAATATGGAAGGAAATGTTATTTGAGAAACGTTTAAATAGTGTACAGAAAGTGAACTCCCCGACAAACCGACAGCGTCATTTTGTGCTCAAACTCACCTTGATTCAACTTGACCTTTTATTTTATCAAGGGTCCTCGCTTCGCTTCCGTGTGAACTTTAACTCATAACCTTTGAAACGTCCATCAAGCGGAAATCACAAGGTCACGGCCACTGTCACTTTAAGTGTGTCTCGCGTTGTTGTGCTGCCACCGAATGCACCGAGCAATGTATAGGGGGGCCAAGACATCTCTAAAGGCAATTGGTCACGTTCTTATGCAACGGGCTGTAAGTCCACCGAGGCTGTTTCACCGGCATCTGCTTGAGACATTTCTTGAAACAGCTTCGATCGTCAAGGTGGACGCTTGAGGTCAAACGTGTAGCTGCACAAGGAGCTCTGTTAGTGAGGGTGAGAGTAACCTCCTTACCAATGGCGCCCGTACTGAGCCCACACATCTAACCTAAGCTGTGAATGGATAGTTTGGCATTTTGGGCTGATTCACATTAGCCTTTTTTTTAAGAGTTAGGTGGGAATATTGATATCATGGCTGTGTATGTCTGTGTATTAAAAAACTAGCCTGGTCCTGTCCAAAATTCAAAAAAGTGAAGTACATCGTGTCTCATTTTTTTTAGAGTCACATGCTGCTGCTATTTCTTGTGTGGAGAGAAATTAGCCTCAAAAATAGTGACAAATGCATATTACATGATCTATTGTCTCTCGTCTACGGTGGCCCCTAAGGGAGCGTGAAGGCGCAAAATCCAGAAACACTACGAACAATCAGAACACATACACATAGGGAAAACAGACATTTGATATTCTTGCTTGCCACTATCTGGCTTTATGTATCTCACCTAACCTTTAATTACTCCAACAAGAACTTTATGCTTTTCGCCCCCGTCCATCTTTTTGTTTTTCGGCATAACGCGAAAAAACAAATTAACAGATTTCCATGAAACTTGGTGGATGGATGGAACATGGACAATGAACGAACCCATTATACTTTGGCACAGATCCGAGATTTAAACATTCACACACAAAAATAATGTAATATTTTTTGACTTTTTTGTCAATTTCCCATGGAATATTGCCTGGATCTTGATGAAAAACATCATGTATATTTAGGGGACTGATATCTGTGAGATTTATTTTAAGAAGACTGTGGGGCCATGGCGGAGGTATACACTCAAGATATTTCTTTCTGAGAAAAAAGTACGTAGTCAATTAATCCACGTATATTATATGCATCTTTGGAGATTAGGATTGAGGAACAATAACATTGTCTAATTTTCTTTGAGAGTTTAACAACAGAACTGCGGTGGTTCATATACGCAAAGACATTCCACTACATTTCAGTTAATGCAAATATATATAAATGAAAATGAAAAGAGGCAGTATGTTCTGTATCAAAATTTTACTTAATTTTTAATACTAATGTTGCGTATTAAGCTTATAATGTTAGTTCATAATGCAAATCATGTATGTCGTGATCAAAATGATCTTTCATCTTGTAGCCACCGCAGAGCATGTGCCACCATGTCATGTGTGTCTGTGTGTGTGTGTGTTGTCTCGCTCCATGGCGAGGACTTGCTCAGGCGAATTACAACAAATTTGAAGCTTTAACATTTCCGTATGTGTTAAATAGATTTTAACGAGACCATTTCCTCCCCGTCTGAAACCTCACTTTGTTTACTCGATCTTGATATTTGCAAAGGTATGCGGAATCGCTCTCGCTTCCTCAGTGTTTATCTTCCAAATGACTGAAGATGTTGTTGTCACCTGTAGAGAATAGCATCATAATGTCTGGGAACGGCAGTCGCAGTGTCTCGTTGGAGTGCAGCGAATTTGGAAGGAGGAAATTGGCAGAGCACTTGTTTGAAAAGAAAAAAAAAAAGAAAGGTTTTGAAAAACACAAATATTAATCAGCGCAGAAGGCACAAAAGCAAAGAACTACAAATATCATCTGTTGCGAACCATCCACAAGAACGAACTCTGCTTCAGGGCTAATTCAACATTCATGACGAGAGTCTCTGGCCTCAGCGTTTTGAATGTTCTCCTTGTGATAATCTGCAGTTTAGAAGCGCAGACATTGAATTACCTTCTGTTTTGAAGAGGAGTTGACTCGAATTGTGAGGACAGGAATATGTCCATTATGCTAATTATGCTCTTTCTCTATCTCCTCCGTTCGTCTTCCCTCTCCTTGCATAATTTGAGGGGGGAATATATTCAGAAGATAACGTCATAGTCTAACCACTGGCGGCCTTAGCAATTTCTCCTCGCGTTTTCAATTGAAACCCCCTGGATAGGGGGCCCCCTGACTCACACGCAAGAATTTATTAACATTATAGTGTGGCCATGGCGACTGGAGACCAGTGTGCAGGCAGACGGAAGATCCAAACAGAACAGAAAACACGAGGGAAGAGTGGTGAGACAAACGGACAGACTGGCCAAGAGGAGTGGGAGCAGCAGAGTCCACACAGAAGTAATGCAGGCACACTTGGACACAGAGCGGGGCAGACGATCACAAAGGCAGGAACGTCGACGACGACGGGAAGTTAAAAAACAGCCCACAGACACGCACAGGAGATATCAAAATGAAGAACGACACTGTACAACACTTCAACCGCCACTAATGGACCGGGGCTGCGAGCTGACTGAGTCCTCTTGTATTTCGTTTGTTTGGCCTCATTTATGGAGGAGAGGAAAGAAAAGGAAGCAAAAGGCCAACCGAAGTCTGAAAGACGTCAACCACTTGATGATGCCGATGCTGAGGAGTTGCGGTCCCTGCTGCCCCCGCCAAAGGAAACCACTGGCCTGCAGGTTCCCAGCAAACGTTTACTGCAACAGTGTCGTCGAACCGTGTCCCGAACTTCGTCATTGCTCCGACACGCGCGGTGACGGCGTCGGTGACCGTAGATGCTTTGTCACGCATCGAAACGCAAACCGAGGTCAAACCTGCTCCCGGAGCCGCCGTCGGGCTCCGGTGTAGATTTCAACTGAGCACGGGGGAACGAGATCGGCGGATGAAGGTGAAGTCATTAGAGCAGCTCAAGCGTAGAGGGAGGACTGCCAAACATGAAATCCGAACTGTAAGTGGTTGGACACATATTTTAAGCAGGAAAACATTCAAGTTAATTAACACATTACATCACTTATTTCACCCAGTGTGTGTGTGTGTCTAAGTGGTAACCCACTTATTCCGCTTCGCTCCTCCTTGACTCGCTCCTCCTCGGTCGCTCTTGTAGCGAGCTGTCCATGGTGCTGACAGAGTGTGAGAGCAGTGCGTCGAGAGCTACCAGTAGTTGCTCATGTTTGAGGGCGTCTGTCTACAGATAATCTACATCTAAAAAAAAAGAAAGCACTGTTTTTAATGAATTATACACAGATACAATTCATTTCATTGGCCAAAAAGGTTCGCTGCTTTATTCTATTGAATGTGTCCGTATGAGTAACAAGCATTTGTAATTATGTAAATTGTCAGCAAAACGTTTGTTGTCTGGACAAACTGTTAATTCATCTTGAGAATATCTTCACGCCACTCATATTCAACGTTTTGCAGTACGCACTCCTGGCGACTAAAGCGTGTTCGCATTTGAAGTAATGTTCAGGCAACCCAAGGCAAGAAGTCTCTTTGAGGTTTCAGAACATCAGAATAAACCTCTGATAGTGAACATGCAGTCGGTATCATGTTTGCTCCGCGGCTTATTAGCCAGTTCAAATGAGCCGCACGTGAACAGATGTAGCGACTAAAGCAGAACCTTTCTTTCATCTGTCCTTTCTTTACCATTTAACTGGAGCGACGCAGGGATGCTGCGATGTTTTCTTTTAATCTATATTTGATTATCCGGCGAGTGTATTTACTGCAGCACCTGAAAACATAACAGTCCTGCTGCCTACGGTTCAGGCGCAGTTGCATATCATGCAATAATGGCTGTGACAACACTCACACTATTAACATGTGCGATGGCAAAAAGGGTGGATGGTTCTTACGTCTCCTGAAGGATACTCGGACCTCTATCCTTAACGCCCCCCACCTTTGTCGAGAAGTGGCAACAAATCACAAATAATGTGGCATCACGTCCATAATAATGACAACAGTGATGACCGTCTCGTTCTTAGCTCTACTAAGGGAAGTGAAACCATTTTGAAAAAAAGCTGTTCATCACAAAAACAGATACAATTACAATTTGCACACATACCCATAAGATGGAGAGGGAAATGCTACATCTGTTGACGCGCAGCGCCGCGACAGACGGATAAAGTCTTGTTTTAACAGCTCTGCCTGTTGTTTGGGAATATCCTCAATCCCTCATGGACAATGACTGCATCGACATCCAGATGGTTTAGCAAAACCCTTGGAACTTTATATCCTACATCTCTTAATGTTAGCGCTGCAGAAACAGTATGTATTTGGCATTGGATTTTTTCCTTCACAGCTTCTGGATGGGGCGGTGACACTTGTGTGGAACCAACCGTAGGACTGATATCTGTGCCTGAGGGCGGCGGACGCTGGCAATAACAATGTGGGAAGAGTCGGGCGGCTTGAAAGCACATTGAGCGCCTCTCGAGAACGCAGCGCCGCAACCTGGCTCGGCGCTGAACAGGGGAGGGGAGACCACACATGAGTTGTAACTGAGAAGAGGTTTATTTTACACGGCCGACAGGGCCGTTAATGTTTTAGACAAACCATGAGAGAGAGAAGAGGACTGGCTGACTGCCACCAGCCTCTGTGGCGTAGCCCGACCAGGTGAACCTTGGTTTCAGCTTTGCTGTGTTAAAAAAAAAGACTACCAAAAGAACAACACCCTAGTAGGTGTAAAGCCATTGGACGTTGCAGCTCATTGAAGAGTAGTATTGATGTAATCTGAGGTAACAGCCCCAGGTTGGGTTTTTATGTTTTTATGTTGTTTTTTCTTTTTTTTCTCTTCCTTGCTGAATAGCCAAGAGGATAGATATCCAGGTGAAGTGCTCAGTTCTGATAAAAGTTTAAAATGAGCCACGTGCCTTCGATTTAGTTATTCTATATTTTAAATCCAGGTTAAAGCAGAAATAAACATCAGTTTATAGAAATCACCCTAAGAACACTCTCCTGTCTGGAAGCTGTCTGGAAAATGAGACAACTGGAAAATTCTACAGTAGCCTACATCTGGACTCATCATTTACTAACTTTATGACATTGCGAGAGGGGTGGACTTTGCTTTTGACTTCATTCTCCCACGGTCCACTTTCACTTGACACCAGATAGTCGGAGGTCACAGCAGAGAAAACAGATGGATCCATTTGCACATCCACACCAACAGGTCTGATAATATGAAAAACATCAAGCCTCAGACTAGACGAAAAGTGTCCGTGAGGCCCAGTTCACTTTTTCCAAGACCCCGACAGCAAAAGCACATTTCCCGCTCACTGTCCTCTGACACGACGTTGAGCGGAACCAAGCAGCAACAAAATGAATCGTGAGCTACTAACAACGGACATGTGGAAAGATAACATAAACTCTGCACTCAGCCCTCCTTTTCAAAAGTTGTCTGACAGTCACCGGTGAAGCTGAGGAAAATTACTCACAATGATCATATATCACAGACCAAGTTGTTTTTCTCCTTCACAATAATTAACACAAGAAAATATGAATTCTTGAAAAACAGAGCTGAAATCAGATAACCTGTTACACCGCATGAAAGCTACCTCACATTGTTAAGTTAATATTGGCCAATATTACATTTCACTGTGGGACAAATGCGGTGGACTATCATTTCTAGAATCTGATATCTCGGGTTTTCGATCCTTTAAGCGACTTATCTGAACACGGCGGCGTGGACATCAAACGGACATCAAAAAAAACAAAAAAACACTCCTGCAGCGCGGGAACACGTTCACCAACCTGCCGCTGCCGGGGAAGGGAGACAGGTGGGCACTGTTTCGGCCAATCGGCCGGCTGATTATCCCTCAGAAGGAGGCCATCAGCAGCAGCAGCAGCAGCAGCAGCCCAGACACGCGGGAGGATTTGCGAAAGACGCAATTAGGGCCTCAACAGGGAATCGGCGTCTGACACACAAAGATGGGATTGTGGGGCGGCATCTCCACACACGTATGTGCATTATGCCCAAACTGCGAAGTGGAAAGCTCACCTTGAGTCGCCGCAGACGACGTCACCGTCGGTTTATTTGTCTGTGTCGCGGGGCCCCGAGTGCTTGGGGACTGCCAATTACCTGCTGCATTCGCTGTTCCAAACCAATTATCACATGCAAATGAATGGAAAAAAAAAACTGCCGTAGGATTACCTTTTGGAATAACGCACCGGCGACTGACAAAGATTAAATGGGGCTGACATTAGACCTCAACTTCAAAGAGTATTTCTCATTAGATATTCAGTATGCAAACAACAGTAGGAAAATGAAACCACTACGCCGCTGTTAAGTTGGAGAATAAGGTCAGTGGTGCCTCATATCATTTTTAGATTATCTAACAGGTCACGGCAGCTGACAGAACAAAACCGGCACGGTCGACTTTACAGGAAAAGGAGCAGCAGTGGAAATAATGTGGGCCGGACTGACTTTTCAGACATAGGGGGGAAATGCAGCATTCTCATTTAATTGAACGAGGCGAGTCCGAAGGGGCAGCAGAGGTGTTATTGCAAAGGGGTCAAGAAAAACTAAAAACCGGGTCATCTGGCAAAAAGTTGAACCGGACACAACAGCTGCTATAAAGCAAAACAACGTCATCGGCCAAATGAAAAATCAACTACAAGCATGGGCACCCTGGTGGATTTGCACACAATTAGTGTTACAAACCACGTCGCAGCGTTTGGCGTCCAGCAAACTTCAAACTCTCGAATCTGTTACTCAATCTGCCTTCTGGGTCCCACTTAATTTCTCACTGGTATCTGAAGCAGCGCGGCTCCACCAGCGCAGCTCCCTCAGTTATTTCAAGGAATGCCTGTGTTGTGGCTGAATGCCCACTCGAGTGCTGCAGCCTGCGCGCCAAATAGAATTCCACAAGTGGCATCTTCTGCAACATTTCATCAAGCGCCTCATTTTTGTGTGGGTCTTTTTCTCTTTTTCCCTCTTTATCCTCGTTCTGTTCTCATTAACAACTCATGCTCTGCATACAAAAAAAACAAACAAACTGGAAGGCAAAGTGGTTTTTCTTTCTGAGAAAATCTTTTTGATTGTTCCGTCATCCAAACTCATATGTCTTTTCATGCGGGCCCCTCAGTGTTTGTTTTGTGTGTCCCCAATTATGACCATCCGGCTCTCTGGGCTCGTTCTCTGCACACTTTCCGTCCTCCCCCTCCTCTGCTCCTCTTGTCAACGGATGTGCTCGTACAGTGCAAAGAGATGCCGCTCGACCCCCATTGTAATGACCTCCACTGAGACCCAGTAAAGCAGTGTATAATTCCCTGGTTGTTTGTTGGAGGACTTTTGATGTGATAAAAAAATAAATAAAAGAATTGTGACAGAGTGCTGCGTGCAGATCGGCCCCTCGTTGTCAGTGCAAATGCCATCGCAGAGATGCCCGCATCCAGATGAGGCGGTCATTAGCAGATGCTACAAAAGACCCTGCCACAGTGGCTCCACGAAAACCCTTTCAAAGACCCTTTCAAAGACCCTTTCGAGCGCTAATGAACCTTATAATTAACAGCCGTGCAAAGACGTGTGCCATGTTCACGTGACACACCACAGAGGATCCAATGTGGGCACAAGCTTCTTGAGCCGGCGAAAAAAAACAACAAAAAAACTCAGCCTCAAAGTGGTTATTAAAAGTATGATGTGCGGATTTTTGGTAGCTCTCCCACCTGGCCTCCCATATTGTGAAAGTGTGTCAACATGGGCCGTAAACACAACCATTAATCAATAGATGTCAGCGGTCCAAGGTAATAAAAAAATTCAAAAAAATTGTTATTGGTGATGATGCACAACATTATACAGTCAGCTCCATTTACAAAAATAGAAACCCACACTCTTACGCTAAGCAAGATTTCCATGTGAAAGGTCCAGCGTATTAATCACCCCACAATCGCAAAGTGGCGCCTGCAGTGCAGTGCAACATCTCATCTCCACATAATGAGGTGCAGAATTGAACAGAAACGTCCATGTATCATTCCTTGCAATCTATGAAGCATGCATAAATGTTTGTTTTTTTGTACATACTGTATGAAGAGTGAATAAACTCGCATGTTTTCAGGCTCACAGATTTAGAAAGCTGATGGATGCGTTTGCCTGATACTTTAACAACATAGTTTATCAACACTTTTACACCGAACCCCACAGCTAAAAAAAACAAGCCTGATCAAAGCCCAATGAAATATAATGTATAAACTTTAAATGTGATATATATATATCACATTTAAAGTTTTTACTGTACAGTCAGACCTTAACTCAATGTCATCGAATCACTCACATCAGTGTTAAAGCACCAAGTACTTGAAGTGAATATTTAATTATTTGCATTCATTATATGTCTGATTCTTTTCCATCTCAAGTTTTAAATGTCACATTTCTTTGCTATTTTCTTTAGATATTTGAGGAGTGTTATTCACATTGTTTGCAATGGCTGAATTTCTCTCATCTCCCCTGTCGAATATTTGTGTTAAACAACAAATATTGTGATGCATGAGTTTGAGTTTCTCACTGATTGGCTTCAGTTTCAAGAATCTGTATTTTATTATTATCATCATCATTATTATGCAAATATTAACTTGGCATTTGTGATATTATGCAATGGTATAGATGTTAAACTACCACTGGAGTATACCTGCCAGCTTTTTGTATTTATTTCACTGAGAAACAATTTAACCTCCAATAATGGAGGTTAAATTGTCTAATTTTTAAAGTTATTACCGTGGATATGGTAGCACAAGAGAAAAAAAAATAGTAGGCATAACTTTTTTGTGTCCAATCCGATACCGATCCTGCAACTTTGAGTATGTGGCGATACCAATCCGATACTAATTTGATACAATCAAATCCATTCATTTATTTGTTTGCAGTATGTGGTCAGCAGTTTGCTGTTGTGGACTGTAAAACCAAAACAAGGAGTTGAAAGAAGCTTAAACGCACTGTACCGCTGCGGGAACCGTGTTTGACACGGTGAACACAAACCCGTTTCACCCGCCCGCATATGTACGTGGTGGATTGCGAATGTAGAAATATTGATTACCATTCATTTCCATTATACATTTTAGTCCTCAGTAAATGTAACTGTTCCTGCGGTATGAATGAAAAGCCCGCATTATAGAATGCACTTGAAATTACCCCTAAAGTGGGGGAAATTGCTTGTCTAATCACATGCTGTCAGTAATGAATGTCAGTGGCCGGATGCTTGCACACAGGCTGAAAAAAAATGAAATTGGCACTTTTTGTACTGCAGCTTTCCTGCCAGGCCCAAGGACTAGCTTTCTCATATTTAACATGTCACACATCACCATTATTACGCAGCAGTGAAAATTACCAGCATAGAGATCTGCATCCTTCTGAGGGTCCCTGTTGACTTCAATGAAAAAAGAAAAAAAAAATCCAAAGAAATATTTCATATTATCCGTTTTCAATAGAATGGAGCAGAAGCTGCGTAATAATGGTGATGTGTGACATATTAAATATGAGAAAGCAAGTCCTTGGGCCTGGCAGGTCCCAAGTGTCATAACCCACGTTTGACAACCACAGATCTGCTGGCATGTTAGGGTCAGAGTAGTATCATCACTGCGAGGCCTCATTGTTGCTGCTCAAAGAAACTACATGTACACACCATCCACTCATCCAGCCGGCAAAGACTTTAGGTATGGATATAATCGCTAAGTGAATGTGATTATATATTTTCAATCCACCCAAATAGACGTGAAAAGAGGTTACAATCCATACAACGGTGCTTGCTCTGTGGTTATGGAAATGTGGTTCTCGGACTAGAATATACCACAGTTATATGCACAGTTACACGAACAAAACAATGATAATATAGCACTGATGTTAAATAATATTAGGTAGAGTAATATAAAGTGTTCGCTAGTATATTAGCTGCTTCATGTATGCGTCTCCCTCAGTTCACTGAGGCAACCAGCTGACTAGTATCGTCCAATCATATACGTTCAGGTATGCAATGCAGTGAAGGGCACTTAACATTTGATTCCCATGTGTATTTATCGAGACAGGGTCGGTTCTCCCAGCAGAATCCTCAGGGCCGAGGGAGCTCTCGAAGAGCAGAGCGCTTTCATAGCGACTGTATAACCTTTTTTGCCATGAATGCTACTGCACTTCCCTCAACACAGGTGCCTCCACGTCAACCGTGAAAATGCAAATGGGAGCACACAATGGGGCCATTCTCGCCGGAGGGATTTATCATCAAGGTTGGGCACTTTGAGTGACATAAAATATTGTTTGGCAGCCCACTGACGATGACCTTTCATTTGGTGCGGGGCTTTTTATGGGTCTGCCATTACCGAGATGTTGTTATGATCATCGCCTTTTACGGCGAAATTTCCTTTGAAGTCACTTCAAGACGCCGAACACGAATCATTCTATAAAACACTTATGTTTGCCCTTGTAAAAGCACGAGGTAGTAAATCTCGAGCATAATGGGCGCTATTACATGGAACGGGCAGTTAGTGACTGGTCTGTTGTAATTAACACAATTTGGAGGAAACCCTTCATCACGTGAAGTGCATTCCCTCGTCCCTCCCAACAGAAACTGTTGGCATGTTAAATACATCGAGGAACAGAGCATTCCCTGCAGGTCTCATAAAAAGCAACATTAAGCCGCTCTTATTAAACTCAACTCTCCCCCTTCCGAACTGCAGCCAAGGTTTTTGGATCATAATAGAGCCTCTTTAGGCCTTCTCTTGGCCTCATGTTGGCCTCCTGCATCAGCTCCTCTCCCGGAACACTGCAGGCGGCAGCAATCAATAAAGAGTGACTTCATAAACTGGAAATATCTCCTCCATAAAACACTTAACTAGTTACCGTTCTAAACAGGCTTGCCGTGGTCGAAATATCTGATTTAGATGCATTAAGTGCTGAGTGACACCACAGGTAATGTCCCATAATCCTCTTTAATGGTCCCCGCGGACTGACTGAGTCACACCAATTATCTGATGAGTCACACAAACACACCATGCGCGTGAAATAATGGACGGCACGCCGGGCTGGAGAGAGGGGAGGATCCCCGTCAATGTGGCATTTTCTCAACGTGCACCCCAATTCAAACTTGGCAAAGGGCGAATAAAGATCATTATAAACAGTGTCGACATTTCACACTATTTGTTTTTTAGTAAATAGTGACACAATGACAATGATGACATTAAGCTGAAGTCAGCCACATGCCGTAACCTCGGCGAATAACAAACACCCCCCCCCCCCCCCCCCCCCCCCACAATTTAGGTACTGAGTTGCTGCGAGAACATATGTGGATGGTTGAAAGAGACGCAATCGACAACATGCATCTGTCGCTTTAAACATCCAAATTCACAGGGGGGCCTCTTCACTGGGGGCAAATAAGATAAATAAGTGGAAAATAAATGAATTCAGCGATCCTTCAAGAATGCCTGTGTCAATATCTTTATGGCTGCTACAATGACCCAAGTGGAAAACAAAATCACTTTAAGCACTGTGTACCTTAGGAGGCCCGGGGGAAAAAAAAAAGGCATATTCACTCTTAATGTCGAAGACTATGCTGCTTTTGTGCTTTTTTAAGATAAAGAACTGTCTCAATGATGTTGGTCGAAACCAACATCACTCTGTGAACAGTTCAAATGCCAACAGTGGGCCTCGCTTGCTTTCAGAGGCCCGTGAACGATCCCAGGCGAGGACAAGAAACGTGCCGTTAATTCATTCGGCGGTATTGATCAGTTAACCCCATTAACCCCTTTCTCAGTCAGATTACTCTGAATATCTGTCCCCACAAATGATCGTTTTGTGTGTGACTCGCTGCTGAGATGAGTACGGTAGCGGTGTTTCGAGCTGGTGTGCTCCTGTGTAGACAAACTCCTTTATATCCGGCTGCGCTCGTGTCCCCGTGATGTCTCCATCTCTGCTGCTATCAGTTAATGAAGCCCGGTCCGGAGCGCGGAGCAGCGCGGAAAAAAAAACCCATCTGCAGGACACACGCGAGGAGCGGAGGGGATTTGTGGACGGCGAGACGCACGCAGTTAGCCTGCGGGCACCAACCTCAGTTTACGGTCCGATAAGGTCTATCTTTGACTCGGACATATACCTAAAATGGATATAGAATATATTGCCTGGAGATTTACTGTATATGTCACAAGTGTGTGGGGCACCGTGGAGGCATGTTGCTGAAGTGCAAAAGCTATCTGTAATTGAGTTGGCAGCAGCAAGTCGAAAAATAAAATAACCCCCCCCCCCCTCAAAGATAGCTGGGTTGGGATTATTCCCCTAAGATGTCTGCATTGCACCAGTGAGGAAGGAGTCGAGCCCCGTGGGTGGAAGGTGCAGTCGGGTTCACTGAATTCCACGCGAGCCTATCAGTCTGAATGTGACTTCACCTGAGGGAGTGGATCCCCCACGTTCAGCCGTCTGCGGCGGGCTGTTTTTCTCTCTGGGGGTAATTTGTGGCAGCGCGCGGCGAGACATCAATTCTTTCTGACGTGTGGAGAAAATAGGAACATTTTAAAGGCCTTTATTTGTCATCGTTTTCCCTCGGACAAATTTATTACCATGGAGGTCGCCGCCCTTGAGATACCGGGCCCGCGGCTCTTGGGTTCCTTTCTCGAGTTTATGTGAGTGGGCTCTTTGGGCTCTTTTGTAACTACAGATGTATTTATACGCCGTCAGTTGAACAAAAGCGAGCCGAGGCACTTAAAAAACACTCGGAGCGGAGGGAAGTGCTGTGTGGCACGCTGGACAAACTGTTAATAAGATGAGTGGCCTGCACGGCGAATATCATAGGGTGACTATTGCCAGTGAGAGCACATTGACAACAAGGATATATTAAACACATAACATCTCATTAATTCAGGCGGTTTTAAAAGTGGCTGGCGGCGAAGTTAAGAGTGAGTACACAGCGCAGTCAGCTTCAATGTCAATTTGACTTGGTTTCCCCAACTTCTCGCACGAATAAATACTCCATCTGTCTGCGCTGATCTCATCACCAACATCGCGCATAATCCTCCGTCTCAGGCGTCAGACTGTACTCGCCGGTGACTCTCATCCAAAGTCACATGACAGTCCGGGTCTCGGCGGGGGGAATCAAACCCCACAAAGTCTTCCGACGGCTTCCGAGGCAACGTCTTCACACAACCCCTCTCTCCCCGCAGTTTTTCCTTGGCGCCCCCTCACAAACACGGCCTCGTGCCACGTAGTCTGCCTTTGTCTGACGTATACACATGCATACTTGTATGCATGTACAGACACGCACACAAAAAGCTCTGTGAGTGTGCACACGCTCCGCGCTAAACATAACAGACCTAATGCCATCTCGCACACACTCCTGCACAGATGCGGGAATACAGACACAGACAGAGACAGACACGCAGCTTTACCGAGGCAGACAAAGACACAAACACACACGCACGCACACACACACACACACACACACCAATAACTGAAAGGGGTAGAGAGGAGGCTCACAAAGGGAGTAATCTAGCACCGAGGAAAATGCCAAGTGTCTTATTAGTGGTTTAGCAGAGATGGCTGGGAATCGATGAGCGACCCCAGCGGTCACGACACAGCACTTCCAGAGACACACATCCCGACACTCATTCTGCACTATCCATCATAACAAAACAAACAGACCCTCTCCGACAGCCAAAGACTCTCTCCCTCTCATCCCCCGTCTGTCCTGTGCTTTGGGACAGAGGAGCGCGTGCTGCCGAGCAAAGACACAAGCAACATGATCCTTATTTTTTTATTTTATTTTTTGCTTTTGGTCTTTGGAGATGACTCCTCATTTTCACCTCCAACTTTTTTTTTCTCCCAGCGATGTTCTAGAAACACTTTTGATCAGGCCAAAACTTTCTGAAAGGCTGAAAGTTTTTTTTTTTTAAAGTAACAGCTGATCAAAGAGATTCTGTCTCTGTCGTAACCCCACTGAGGAACACGTGCACTGTACATCAATTGCACTTGTTTTAGTACAGTGGCCATGGCTACACGTGTAGCGGTTCACAGTAACCGTCTAGACGGCGGTCTGCAGTACTCGTTTGTAGAAATAATTACTATGCTTTATTTAATCATTTTCATCTAAACAGCCTGCCACCTGGATCTCTTTCACAAGACAGACCCGTGTAGAAAAAACTAACACATACGGTTTAAACACAGACGGAAAAGTCACAGATGATATATTTTCCCGTGAAACGTGATTGTGAATACATGAGTGCGTCCTTGTGTTCAGGTGAAATTAGAGAATGTAACTACATTTTTTTTTATTTCAGGGGAGCTATTCATTGATGTTAATCCAAAGGCATTAGTCTGACTTAACTCTTTTTCAAGCAACAGTTTCACATTCTCAGAAACACACAAGATGGGAAGGATTGACTCTCATGACTGTATGGTAAACATGAAGCCACGGACAGCTGGGGGTTTAACTCAAAGCCCGGAAGCGGCTATGTTGGCTCTGTCAGATACGAACAATATCTGCCTATAATTAGACCGATACCACTGCCATGTCTATGTGCAAGTAATACGTATGGAGCTGGAGCCAGGAGCTGATGTGCTTAACGTAATTTAAGTGATCAAGTGTTACGTTGCAAAAACACAGTATCACAAAAATAGTTGTACGCTACTACTTGTGTCCAAAGTCATTCATTATTGTCCATTTGGCTCAAATGCGATTGACCACTGGTCATTTCTTTATAAAAACCTCCATGTCTTTGGTGTATAAGATTGATTCCCCTCTCATGTTTGTCCAGTGCCTTCACTGGTTTTGTCAAACCCAAAGCTTTCTAAACAGCTGTGCAACCTCTGCGGGTTCCTCTTCGCCCCACCTTCAAAACACATGCTGGTTTACTTTGACCCAATGTGTCTATTTTGCAGTACAATCCACCCTGTCCTATTGAAAAGAGAGAGATATTGCAATGACTTCCATTCACACGAGATGAATTCTTACAGGCAGCAAAGTCTTTGCAAGTGTTAGAAAAAACGGCTTAGTTGACTTTGTAACACAGAAAGAGTTGGCTTGCATAATCCGCAGAAGGGCTAAGCCGACCATCAAACTTCAGGAGCTAGCACGATAGCCGCCATTACAACAAACCCACATGTGTAATGTTAGATTTACACATATTGATATCTGTTTTGACAATGAACACATTATCTACTGCTCACTAAAACACGAGTCGATCTTTCTATCATTCCCTGAAATGGTGAAATATTCCTTTAAACAATTACATCAGGTCATTATCATTGTTTCATTGCACAAATGCCAACCAACTCTTTTTTTTTTATTAACTAGAAATTGTTCTAATGTCAAGCACTTCCTTATTACCAGACATGTGGACGTGTAGATAAATATGCTCCTTTAGCCCATTAATTTTTAACCGAATATCAGCAACGGGGGGGGCCTTGTCATGTTACAGTTCACGAACAAAAGCAATTATCCTCATAATTATCCACTAATCCACCAAAATGATCATCCAGCCGTGCGTCATGGGCTCATTTCTACTTCTTTGCAGTCAATTTAAGCAGACATTCATGAGGAAGCCAATGTGGGTTTGTCCCCATCAAAACTCCCCCTGCTCGGAGTTTCCCCGCGTCCCTCTCTGTGACTCGTCTGACACAGGCTTGATTTTAAACTGTTGCACAACACATCTGCTGCACACACACACACACACACACACACAAAAAAAGACACGCAGTATGATTAATGAAAGATTAAAGTGGGGATGTGGTCACAAACCAGGCAAGATGACACATTATGTTTTTTTTGTTTTTTCTCTCTCTCTCAGTCCTCTGCCCCCTTTTTAATCATTTGGCAAGCTGTTGTGAAAAGTATTGCGTGAGACGGGATAAACAAGGTTATTCCACATGAAAGATGTGCAGATTTGCGCGGCGGCGGCGGCGGCACAACAGACAGCGAAACAGCTGGCGGCTAATGGTGTCTCCCAAAGAGGAGAGGAGGGGCATTCTTGTGACCATCTTCCACGCTGCACTCTGTTTTCCTCCCAATAACACTTCCAGGCGCAGCCTCATCACCGCTACTGATTTACCTTTGTCCGCACCTGCACTCACGCAGAAAATTGGCTCTAAAATGCCAAAAGGGCTCAGGGGACCCACTCTGTAAAGCCCGGGTCGATAAAATAGTTGCCTCCGCCGACTGCTCCCAAAAAGCTTTGCTCACCTCGGACAAATATTGTTTGGAAGAGTGAGGCGATTGCAGGGTTCTGTCCCGCTTCCCCGACGGCGGATGGAGCTCACCACTGACACGAGGAGAGCAGAATCCCTGCAGTGCTTCTGTCGCAGACCCGAAAAACATCACCGGACTCCGCGAATTTAGAAACAAAAAGACAAAAATTCTAAAGCACTTGAAGCTGTTTTTGCCTATTTGATAAATGGTTATCTACTCTCTTGATCCTCACACTCCGGGGTAATATCTTCGTGGTCGAATGCACTTATTGTAAGTCGCTTTGGACAAAAAGCGTCTGCTGAATGAATGTAATGTAATGTTGAAGATTTTTAGCCCCTGAATGAATTCCACTGCAAATATGCCAATAGCAGTGTTTCTTAGAAAGTATCCCATCACACATTGTGTTGTTGATTTACTTTAAAAATGGACAAAAATTGCAATCCACACTCAATGACCTATAATAACAAAAGTGAAAACACATTTTTGGAATTTTTTGCAAATTTTGTATTTATTTTTTTCAACTGAAAATCTCTTATTTACTAGTATTCATAACCTTTGGCAGCAATCTCAGCTCAGAGTCTCCTTGGGCTAAGTCCCTACGAGCTTTGCACACTTGGAGCAGTCCACCCCGTTATTTACAGGGAGATCCCTTCCATCAGACTGCAGAGGAAACATCTACGAGCTGTCCCCCTCAGCTGTCTCCACAGATGTTCCGTGGGCTTTGAGTCTGGGCTCCGGCCGGGTGACTCCAGGACAATCAGAGACTGTTTTCCCCTGAAGGCCCCTCCAGTGTTTGTCTCGTCTGTGTGCCTCAGGTCACCGCCTTGCTGAAAGGTGAACCGTCGCCCGTCTCGGCGCCACTCACACCCCGGAGCAGGTTTTCCTCAAAGACCTCTCTGTAGTCGGCCGCATTCATCCCTTCCCTTGATTGCGATCAGTCAGCCTGTCCCTGCCGACGAGCAGCCGCCCTACGGGATGATGCAGCTGGTGTTTACCAGACATATTGTTTGGAGTTCTGTGCCTCGTTTTTTACTTTGTCATTTCCTGACATGCAGAGTGAACTGTGGGACTTTACAGAATACACACGGGTTGTGAGCCTTTTTTAAACTATGTCCGATCAATTCAGTTTACCACAGATGGACTCCAATCAAGCAGGATGCGCCTGACCACAATTTGGAATGTCCCAGCAAAGATGAATACTCTGAATACTTTTGGAAATTACATATTTCCGTATTGAATGAATTCTAAAAAATTTGGGTCAGCGAGAGTAGCTTGACGGGGCAAAGTGAAACATTTTTCAATTTAAAATAAATTCTACCACACAATAACGGGTGCAGAAGGTGGTCTGAATATATATATAGTTTTAGAAATAATGAAGTAGCAAGAAACTATCAGAAAAAACAACATGTAAAAATTAATACATATTGAAACAAGCAGGTGACTCCTCCAGACCCGCCTACGTACACTTTGTTGTGTGTGTGTGTGTGTATGTGTGTTTATGTGTCCCTTAAGATTGATACTGTGACTGAAAGCTTCACTGCTAACTCATGTTTAAACTATTGTCATTGGCTTGTGTTTGTGCACTGCCAAGGAGGTCGGTGGAGGTGTTTTGCGTTAGTTAGCTGGCAGGATTATCCAAAAACCGCTAAGACGACTTCCGTGAAACTTTGTGGAGGGATGGGGCACGACTCAAGGAAGAACCCCTTTACATTTTGGAGTGATTCTGGATGAACGGGCTGACCGTCCGAGTTCCGTTCATGGTCGCACCGTGAGCACTTGTAAGGCCACGGGGGGTCAAGAAGAGGCAGGCAAGCATAAATTCTACTGCGTCCACATGACAAGCGGACACCAAATATAATATATCAAAAAAACACATGGACATCTGCTATCCTTGTTCATTGTGGAGTGTATCAGGGTCAATAGTAAACACAAGGGGCAGAATTATATATCTCTGCAGAGTGAAGTGTACATCCAGGCCCTGGCACACGCTTCTCATGTAATGATTTTTTTTATCATTATTATTTCTACTTACCCTCAGAATAAAGACAGGGAAGCTTTTTTAATGCATTGTACCGGGATCGGGATCAATTTACTTCTTTTGTATTCTACCTTAAGAAATATTGCACAGCATTTCTGTGGGACTCTGCTTCTAGCCCTCTTCTGTAATGATTAAACTAGAATGGCACTCAGTAGAGCGTATGCTTCGTCGGGGCCTAATAATCCCTTCAAATTAAATCAAGCCAAACTAAATTGCAGACAATCATTGATATCAGTCCCCTAAATATGCCAGCAATCAATAAAATAAAACACCCTATATTGCATTGTTGAAGACAGGGATAAAAAGATTCCTTGGTCTGTCCCTTTGTCCGGAACCATGCCACAATTCAGTGGGCTCTTTATCGGCCCATGTCCCATCCTTCCACCAAGTTTCGTGGGGATCCATTCTGCAGTTTTTGCATAATCCTGTTGAGAACAAACCAACCAACCATGATTCCAAAAAAGATTCATTAAAGAAATATTAATACTTGGTGCCGTGTATGTTTTTGTCATTTCCCCCGTCATCCGTGTTGGGAATTATTTGTCAATTCTCACACCTTCCCTTAAGGTGACAATGAGCTCCTTCTTCTTCTCACTTCCCTAATCGCAAATCCATCTGCCACCCTTATTAAATCGACGAGCACGTTTCAGGGTGAGATCAACAGAAGAATACGGCGTTGGTCCTGAACAAAGAGGGTTTTTTGGTTTTTTTACCATTGTGTTCGTGAAAGAATTCCCTGGGTTTCTAGTTTCCCCTCTACCATTTCATACATTATCATTTTGTGACTTGAAGGTTTAGCTTTTTCTCGTGGACATTTACAAATAGCTAAAAGGTCTTTTGGCTCCCAGTGGCTTTTATACATAATAGAAGGGGACAGATACACCAGACTGCCGTGATGGGGGCCGCGTCATCACATGCATATGGCATAGATGTAGAGCAGTATGAATATTCTTATCTAACTCACTGCAAAAAAACTGAGTGTGCATTTCCCAAAATGTGAAAATACTCATTTTAGCTGCTCCAACATTCATTCCACCAGTCTCACAACACCACTCATTCACAATCACCTCCCATGAAAATCACTGTGTGGCCTGTTGGTGCCGTTGATGTCACGAGGTAATCGGCACAGACAGGGATCAACGTGCAGCATGTTGGCAGGCAGGCTCCGAGTGCAGATTTTACAGTAATCAATCCAACCTTATTCTTTTTTTTTTTTCCCCACTCAGAAGCAAAGTGTTGCACTGAGAGAGAAATAGTAAGGCAGAGGGACTACGACACCGACGTAGCCGCGCCGCTAGCGAGGCTGAACCGAACGAGTCGGCACACAGGTGTACTGTGACAAAGACAAAGCCACTATCTGGGTCTTACGGCGAGCGCGCACACACACACACACACACACACACAGGATGGAGGCACTGCAGGGGATAAAGATGAAGATGAAGAGCTCATCCCTGCCATAAATCCAACTTAATCCGACCGACCAATCAGTATTCTGCTAAGGTCCTCTTTCAAACATATTTTCATCCGTTATGGTAACCTTCCACGGCGTGTTATGGCACCGCAAGTGGATAACTAATGGCGCTCCGTCTGGTAACCACGGATAAAAAAGGTTCAAAGGGCATTTTAGAAATGAGCTATTAAAAGACAGTGTGTAAAGGTTTTTTTGCGAAAATGTTTTTGATATATATCAAAATAACACCCAAAAAAATGGGGCGATATTTCTAGCACAAGGCGAGGAAAGGGTATTGCTGATTGAGTTGCTGTGATTGTACCAAAAACTATTTTTTGTGGAGCCAATGTAGAAAAATATCACTGCGCAGACAATAAGGGTAATTTTCAGTCGGTATGCGGTCCGCGTGAATTTTCGAAATCTTTTATCATGCTGTACACCTGCCGTAATAAACAGAAACTATTCTGAAACCGAGACCGATAAACCGTGCTCCAAATGTCCATGAATTCGTGGCATGGCACAGGACGACAGGGTCGCGACGCCCCAAAAACCTGACGGGAATCAACCTGCAAAATTGTCAGAGACAGAGAGGTAAAGATGAAGGAGATTCAATAAGTTCCTGATTACACAAGTTTCCGCCTCCACACGACTGTAAGGATCCTCTTGAGCGTCGCGACAACAAGGCCTTTTGCTTATTTCTTTTCATCACTTTGAGTGATACGACTCCACAGTACGGAGGCGCCTCGAGAGTAATCTCTCGACTCTCATCGCGGCGCTGGATAACAATAAGATAGCTTCTAATTGTGTAACAGGTACATCCATATCACCTAGTAACCGAGCATGTCAGTGTGGCTTTATTTTCCTTTAGTCAGAAGGTGACAACTGCTCCTTAGATGAATCTCACCTCTTGTTCTGCCATAGTTTTATGCAACGTGTCATTAAAAAGCATCACTTGAAATTGTTTGTCTACAGAACATGGAGAGGAGACTTACGCTTTTTGAAAGAGAAGAAATACAAATGGTACAGATAGAAATCAACACTGGCGAAGCTGTGCACCTTTTCCCTCTTTTTTTATTTTTGTTATATCTCTGAAAGGTCACTATAGCCTTTGGCTGCTTTTTGATTGGCAGTGACGGGGATACTGCCGAGGCCGAGCGAGCAGGCTGCTATCACGGCTGCATCTTTGACTTGATCTGAATCCTTGAATCTCTCCTGTACGCCACAGTACGGTGCCATTGGTGCACTTTACAGGAAGAGCAAAAGATAAATCACCCGGGACATTACGCAAAAGAGAGCAGGAGGTTTGCCCGCAAGTCCTATGAGACCTGAATGGAGAGTGTCTTACCTGGGGAAAAGAGCAACATCTTATCTGAATAACTGTTTGATATCTTAGTTATACGTGACCCGTCGGTACACAATGGCCACCTTAATTTCCCGGCCTCATTGCACACGCTGTGTAAATGTTATGCTTCTTACGGTCCACCCTAATGCCTGGGGGAGATTGCCGTGTCGGCGCACAAAAGGCCATCCTGCAGCGACGCAATTGGGGAAACGGGGAGCCGGCTGATTAGCATGGTGATCGAAAGCGGCGCGGCGGAGCCAAACTCCAGTTAATCCCACGGCGGCTGGTTGGGTCAGCACTTCCCAAACACGACGAGTGGTCACTTAGCACATGTAAAAAAAATGGATGGAGATTGCAAACATGCTCCCCAAGATAATTAAAGCTCTGCAGACTCCGGATGAAGCCCGGTGTGTCGTCTCTTGCCTGTGAGAAACGCACCAAGGTTGTCAGACGGGCGCACAATGAGCAGGTGCAGGTCAATTCATTTAAAATTCATGTAGGCAAACTGCTCTACATTGATACTGTAGCACTTACTCTCGACAAAACAACTATTGTATCCGCTTCACTACTATGGACTACGTCTCAATTTTGTCTTGCACAGTTTCTGAAGTCAATGCAGGACTCTTTTTTTTTTTTACAGCATCTCTTTTATCTCGGCCCACCTGGCGCGCCGAGTGAGGCAGCGTAACGCCTACGGCACGAGGAGGCCTGCTGTGTGGAGGTTCAGAATAATACACCCCTACGGCCACATGTGCTCGGAGCGATTTCAATATTCTTTAAACGCATACACACACACACACACACACACACACACACACACACACTCTGTAATTTCCTGATGCAATTATTGCCCATACACCTCACGCAGGTAAATGTGCTCCTGTATCCCGCTGTTCCCTATTATAAATAGCTCCTAATGCATCATTGCTTTCAAGCCTACCCGTCGACGTTTGACATAAGTCATGCGTTACAGTGGCGGTGAGAGCATACTGCCAAGAATCATCGGATCAGGGGTAATTAAGGCCTCTTTCACTTTAATCTGGCCCGGCCGAGGCCCCTACGTATCGCACCGAGATTGCACGGAGGTGTTTGAGAGTTGAATAAGTTTGATTTTTTTTTCTCTCGCTCTCTTTCCCTCTGCTTCTCGCTTCTCACTTTGTTTTTTGCGTTTTGAGTTGACGTGGAGAGATTTCCGCAGCTCAGCTTTCGGCAACTTATAATAAACTGTGTGTGCTGTGTATGCGTATATGATTTCTTTTATATTTAATTCACAAATGGGTGTGCTCTTTTATCACTTTTTTTTATAACAAGACTGTCTTTGGTGTG
Source organism: Scophthalmus maximus (assembly GCF_022379125.1). NCBI lineage: Eukaryota > Metazoa > Chordata > Actinopteri > Pleuronectiformes > Scophthalmidae > Scophthalmus > Scophthalmus maximus. The sequence continues at coordinate 15,535,145 of NC_061528.1, read as the reverse complement.
AACAGTTTGCAGCACAGCACCTTCCATTTACCCGTCGAACAGATATTCAGCAGTCGAAGAGTGGGACCTTATGGGTGCCACTGAATGTTACATCACGATTATTGTATCAGAACTATTACAAGGCTTGTACACACTGTGGCGCTCCAGCATGTAGTGGTTTAAATGATTAAAGGACTATATTCACCCATTCATACACATTCATACATTGCCAAAAGATCCGCAGTTTAGGCAGTTTAGGGTCCAGTGTCTCGCCCGAGGACACGTCGGCATGTGGACTGGGGGAAGCTGGGACACTGGGAATTAATACAATAGGGTCTGTTAGCCGTCATGACTCTCTAGAGAGTCTGTTAAGGAGACGCAAATTATTGCAAACATATATGGGTTTCCTGTAACACCACTTAAATATCCGGTGCGACAACATGTGTCGCGGATCCTCCATAGTTACATCCACAGCGGGTGTGCAACAATGCTCCCACTGTGTGGCCTCTTTGTGATCAGACTGATGGAGAAGCTTCTCGTGTAAATGCTGAAAGATTACGCCGTCGTTATGGCAACATCAAAAGACAAATTAACTGAAAAAAAGAAATAACCTGCGTACACTGTGACGTATTGCGGTGCCAAGGGCGTGCGGTTGTCTATGGAGGCTGAACAAGGTTCATGGCAGTCACGGGGCGCGGGACGAAGTGTGCCGGCAAATCAACGCTGGCACCTTTACTATCCCGCGTTGTAAAAAGAAGTACACGCCAGCCTTGGGAGTGTTCGACGCCGCCTTGTCTTCTGCTTTTATGTATGCATGTGAAGGTTGGCTAAAAGGCCTGTAGGATCTAATGAGAGCCGTTATTGTGTGTGACCAGGTTGACAGCTTCTTTTTTCTTCTTGGGAGTGAGGACGCGAGCTGGCCCGTTTCGCAAGAGGGTTAGGGCTTCCGTTGAAATATAGTTTTCATGGCCTCATATTTTGTTTTAATGGAACTGTGTGTCCGGCGAGGTTCTTGAGTGTCCCCCCCCCCCCCGATCCTTCTTTTTCTTGTTGCATAAACAGTCTGCGCGGCTCTATGACAAAGTCCCATCCAGTCCCATTACTCTGTGCTCCTGGGGCACATACGTTTGTTTGTGTTGTGTTGCGGCAGGCTGGTGCAGGTTGTGAAAGGTATAATCAAGTGGATCAGGCGTCTGCAATTACACTAAAATGAGTCTCTGCAGATACCTGAGTTAATCAGCTGAGGGTGGGGAGGCTTCTTATATATGCAAACTGTTGTCGGTAACATATGCCGGTAAAGAGCAGACATTAATCTTTCATCAGAGTAATCTGTAACACTTTGACTTCCATTATTTAGTATTTACAGGCAGTATGTAAACATTTAATTTATTTTGTTAGACATTGTAAGTATTTATTAATATATTTTCTTTGTCAACAACTGTAACTTCTCCTTTGAGCAGCCACAAGGGGCGGCTGGTGTATGATGGGGTGATGAATGACAATATAATACGCCACTGATAGAATCATGAAAACAAATAGGCCTTTAGATGAGAAGTCATACTTTTTTTAACACATCCTGTAATTTTTAAACACTTGAAAAGTACTTCTGCTTACCACTGCATCTGAGTGTGTAATAAACCCTCAAGTCAAGGGCAACGTGTTGCCAAATGATTCAAAACGGGATTTAAGAAAACAATGGGGCACACGATGCACTTACCCCGCAGTTCTCCTCTTCCACTACACAATCTAATCATTTTGCGAGTAAATGTGAACATAAGCACAACGGTACAGTGGAACGTTACTCCTTTATTCTTCCGCCCGTTTTGAAGCCGCACGGCCACAGATGGTGAGAGAACTGAAGCTCAAGATGAAACGCACAGAAGGTGTAAAAAAATAAATAATGGCTCATTTAAATGCAAGGGATTAGTGGTTTGTTCAAAAAAGAAAAAAAGAAAATATATATGGGGCATTCTCACTGTGATTTCAAAACTGCAAGCCTGCCTTGGAGTAAAACAGAAAAAGCCATTTAAGATTGTTTTCCTGACGAAGGTATGCTGCACTCCTCGTGATACATGCAAAAATACTTGACCGCTGACATTCAACCATTCGTTTAACCAAAAGCCAGAGAGCGAATGCAACATGAACGATCCTGTGCACCAGGAGATGGTGTTGGAGCGGGCAAAGCCATCAGACATTGCATATAGTATGAATCACTGTGCGAAAAAAAGAATAAAGCGAAACAGACCCATTCACGTGAAAATCGTTTTTGGATTAGTTCTCTCTGCAGTCCCCACTTTGCACCGTGGTTCAGTTGGCGTCAAGCAGGTCTGGTGAGCCCCTGCCGAACTAGCGAGCGCATTTACAGGTATCCGGTCTGCGAAAATCACAAAGAGAGACAATCATGGGACCTTTAACAATTTCGGAAAATGTTTCGTCTCAGGGCTAAATGGCTGTTTCCTTGTCCCGCGGTGTTTTCAGTTGTCATGCTGTTATTGCTCTGCCGAGTGAGGGTCTGACGAGGTCCGCCGGAGATGAGACGGGCCTTTATTGAATACGTCACCTGCCACCGCCGGCGCCCACGCGGCGAGCCGCATGACATACTCTGATTCACACTGTTTGCTTAAACATCCAATCGGTGCTGCTAGATTGCATTTCTCATTAATTTCGGCGTCGGAGCCTGAAGTTGTGTCTCCCGCGTTACCGAATACAGGGGTGGTGGGGGGGGGTAATATAATTTGTGTATACCGCCCGGCCTCTGCTCTCCCGCAGTCCAATAACTTCCACTTTGTTTGCGTGGGAACACGAGCTGCATGTCCTCAAAAAAAAAAACAACAACTGCCGGCTGCTTATGTGGCTGCTCCATATTGTATAGCTCGACTCCATTTTTTTTTTTTTTTCTCCATGTTTGGCTTTAACAATGCTCCCATTTCCCCGGAAAACATCAATCAGGCATAATTAGACCACAGCATGTGTGACAAATGTGAATACTTAATTTTGATTTCTGCTTAATTTCTAACCATGAAAGCAAATAACTCTTAGCGGTGCTTGACGTGCAGTTTCGCAGCGGCGTCGGCCTCCCGCCATTCAGTTCCCGCGAGTCGTTCAGGACACTTCGACGGTTAATTGTGACGGGAAACGGAAAACCTTTTTCGAAGGTTGACTTGTAAAACATCCCCCGCACACATGTGAACTGAAGTACCAGGTGTTCCCCCGAAGATAGACAAAGCCACATTCACCTGAGTAACTGGACGTGCGTTCGCAGTTTTTTTGGGGGTTGTTTTTGTTTTACAGGAGTCAACGCCAACATGCCACAAAAGAGCCGAGTCTCTCCGCGAGCTGCCCAGTGAGGATCCGACACGTGCGCAGCCAGCCTCTGAGCCACCGATTCTCCACGCCTGTTTATTTTTTGGGGCATCGCGAGCCCGTCTACCAAAATGCAGGTTTCTGGCTTCGGCCCTTTTTCACATTTCAAATAGTTTAGGAGTTGTTAGCGAGTGATTGCCCCCTCTAAACTTTTCAAATGCTTTTTCGTTTTAAAAGAAAGTTTGAGGCTGCGAGATGTAAAACGACCCCGTATTTCACCACAACAGCCAAGAATCACTCCCCCCCCCCCCAAAAAAGGATAATAAAAACAAATTAATGTAGCAGATGCTGCATCTCCAACACAGATATATACAAATAAAAGTATATCACAAGATACAAGACAGGTAATACCCACAAACGAATAGAAGGTGGGAAAATATAAATGGTCAAAAAGAAAAAAATTGAATAACTGCGCAATTGTTTATTTCATTCAACCCTGATTTGATCATTAACACTCTGCACATCTAATTGTCCATTGAGGGAATAACAATGAGCTCCGTGTGCATTGGAGGCAATGTTATCCTATCATGTGGAGTGGTGAGCACAGCAACGGACTCTTCTATTGTACTGTTAACCACAGTGGTCTTTTGTATGATGCAGACGGACACACACACACACACACACACACACACACACAGAAAATATGAAGACACTGTGTGCACGGAGGACTCTGCTGATGGAGGGACTCGCTCATATTAAACGGCACGAGCGGAGGAGAAAATAACAGACGGTCCAACCGGGGGCCTGTCTTTCTTCCAGCGCAGGTCATTTGTGCTGCATTGTGGAGCCGTTGATGGTTTTGGCTATTGCAGCCGCACAATGCGGCGGAGCAGAAGTATGGGCTGATGTTTCCTGTCGTCTTCTTTTTATTTGTTGTTGACAGTGATAACGGCAGCAGTACACTTCACATAAGTGACTGTATAGGCGGTCAAATTTCACATTTCGTGTGTTGTGGTTTATCTTTTGAGGCCTGTTGTTGCTGTTGTTTGTTGGAAGTGGACGGTCATGGCTTCCCTCCGTCGTTCAGAAGACATTTCACTCAACATGATATTTACGAGGGGTGCAATCGATGTCGTTCGTTTCGGAAATGAGCGATCCACTTCTTTCAATACGTTTTTCGGCGTGCGAAGTCTGTCCACGGAAACGTATTAGTCATTTAAAAAAAGATTCAAAAAAAAGAAAAGCAAGGATTGAACTGGTGGTCTTGTGACTGATGCGATAATCGGAAGGTAAACATACAGGTCCTATTTATCAATCCTGCATGAGCTGATTAAATATGGCTAATAATTGACTCAGTGGCACTCGATACCAGTAGTCAATAGTCGCCACTGATTACCGCCTCGTAGGTGAAAGCGCAGCGGGGGGAACTAATGATGCACCAGAGCGGCAGAACAGCAGCAGCAACTGGCTCCACAGAACACCAACACTGCCATCCCCTGGCCAGAGGGGGAACACGTAGCCCCCCCTCCACACACACACACACACACACACACACACACACACCCCAACCCTCCGAGACAGCAGCGGGCCCGACAGCAGCATGTGGCACAGTCGCTAAAAGTGGAGTTATTCTCTGTCCGTTGCATTTATCTTACGGGTCGAGCACAAATTCCACCGAGTCGGTTTCTATCTCTCTGTATAATGAAGGACTGTGATGGTGCTTTATCACTTGCACGTCCTCATCCCCAACATTAGCTCTGATATAATGAGGGTTACTCAGAGGACGGGGGCCCCTTCTCCGCAGAATGATGAAAGACCCGAGAGTGCGCCGGCGACACTGCATCGGTCATTAGCCTGTCTCACTTTGCCCTTTCATATATTTCTGAATAAGTGCCTTCCTGTGGGTTTTAACAGACCACCTAATCTGCCTACTTAGAGGTGCAGGGGAGGGGTGGGAGAGAGTGGGAATCCGGAGGGGTGAGTGTCAGGCAGGTAAATGTGCTCAGAGGGGCCCTGACATGTTGAGCTTCTCTGGTGCACATGCTGTCACACAGTCTTTCCGACCTGGTGTGTTTCACCTGCGATCCGAATTGTCGGGGATTAGTGTGTTCCTGCCAAACAGTAAACAGCGAGCCGAGGCCGACGTCAATGTGGCAGGCTCATACACCCTCACGTCTTCTTTTTTTCTTTCTCTTCTGTTAAACAGTACATTTAAGAAATGCACCTGGTGCTGGTGTTGGCCCCGTCTGATCAATATTTGCACAAATACACGATTCTCTCCAAAACAGCGGGGAAGTGAGTCTTATCTCCGGCGCCGTTGAGATGCACAGCCCGCAGCCGCTTCGTCGCCGACGAAACAGCCAATTGATTTGAGGACGTGCGGGATACTTTTAGTGTTGACACCAAAGGGGACTCAATGCCAAAATACAGCTGGAAAGAGATGGACTCCCCTTTCCCCGGGAGAAATGTAGAGAAATATCGCTGTAAATCATCCACCCCTGCAGGAATACCGCAGGAGAATTTAAAATAAAGCAGAATAAGGTCACGATAAACTCATTTTGGAGTAGGAGAGACACAAGGAAGTCCCCCCGCAGGGAGCTGTGTGGTCAATTTTTAGTGCTTTTTCCCTATTGGGATCTCGACGGCGGTGGACTTCCTCATATCAGAGAGTGGAGCACAAACTCCTTTCTCACGTTTGGCAACACAGGACATGTAGTCACACTGGCATTCGCTTCCTTTCACACAACACAAAAGGGGGAGACACTTCCCCTTACACTTCACAGGAAAAGGTATTCTCAGAGTGATGTATGGTCAGCCTTTGCCGGTCGAGAGAGAACCAACGACCGGGTCATCTTGAGGGTTACGTTACACCATTCCTGCCATGTCAGATAAAACATGTGAGGTTAATAAATCTGGTGGCGGTATATCACTGAAAAATTGAAGAAAAACAAGCCGTTGGCACTCTTTTCCTGGATGGCAGAGGAACAATCAATGCAAACCGAGTAACTGGGTGGGTTATTTGACTAAAGTGGGGCAAGGAGTGCCCCAAAGGCATCAGGGAAATGACAAGCGTAACATTTCACTTTGGTGATCAATGCCAAAGTGACTGTACAGTGTCCACACGTTACGTAGTTCCGTGACCACCGTGCAGCCAATTGGAGGCTGTCTTCTGGTGGAAGCAAATTCACTTTAGATTGAAACTTTTTCTTCTTCTACCAATTAGACCAAATATAAAGTATATGTTGTCAGGGGTGTAATATAAAATCTGAATAGGAAGTAACACCGAGTTGCAACCCACCGTGACGTCTCCCACCGGTGTGGGAACTGCTATTTTGAAGCCTTTCACAATTGGTCTGCAGCGCCATCTTGTTTTTGTTTTTTTAAACCACAAGTAACCATATTCTGGGGAGGGGGACTGGCTGAGAGCCCACCCACTGTACGACCGTCTGCACCTGCACCCATTAGACAATACTAGCTGTCAATCACTCTGTACCCATGCTCCAATGTATACGGTTCTTTATCGTCTATTTTATATTTAAAATCATCATTTACAAAATTTATATCGTGCACGATCAGAGAAGACTTGAAACTATAGATTATATATGTAGTTTACTGAATTCATGAATCAAGTGAGGAGTACAATAATTTCTCATAGACTTCTGCAGAAACCGACTTCTTTTTGTAGACCAGGCAGTCACCCTCGGCTGGTCATTCCAGAGAACACAGGTTTCACTTCAGCATTGGCTTCACTTTCCGGACGCAGAATCTAAGCCTTTCTCTGTATACAGTCTATGGTTAAGACGAATACCGCATAACTGCAACGTCCACGGCTCAAATCCCAGCAGCAGGACACACCTGCCACGCCATACCCCTCTCCCTCCCGTGTGTCCTGTCTACCTCCACGGTGACTGTTTGATAAAAGAAAAAATGGCCCAGATAAATTGATCAGTGTGAGCCTTTTGCCATCCCATGCGTCTGCTTAAAGGGGTTTTCACAAACAAAATAACTCTCAGTAATTACAAAGAAGAAAAAAAAGCATTTATTCGGCAACGGTCTCCTTGCAGGGAGATAGAAGCGTACTCACAGTAGTAACAAGTAAGAGAAAATAAAAAGGACGTTACAAAGAATGGTTTAGGCAGTGGTAGAAACATCTTGTTCACTGTAGCACTTGATTAAACAACAGTTCAGAAGTTGGCACCCTCATCAAAGCGTCACTCGCACAGACAGAGAGGGAGCAAGGGGTTTTCTCTGGTAAATGCACATACACCAAGATATAATATACATACTGTACATCCATTAAAATGGTATGATATTTTTTTGTTGTCATTTTTGTTGGCACAATTAGTTTTTAAAATCTCCAGCGTTGACACCATTCATCATGAAGTCCACTTCTTAGGTATGGGCAATGTAGTGCATTTCATTCAAAAGACCCGGGGGGGGGGGGACATCGTGGACCAGAAGCATGGCGGCTTCCTGGATTGTCAACACTTGTCTCACGGCACAGAACCAGCCAAGACTCCAAAACCTCAACAGTCACATGAAACAGGAAGTGATCCGCTGCCCGAGAAGGGGGGAAAGGGCCTGACTGCATGAACATGGCAGAGCACCGCGAAGAAAAACAAGTCCGCCCTGCCCTCTCAGTCACCGCTCATGAACCTACAACATACGCGTGGTAACGTTACAAGATGGTGATCCTGTAACACGCGTGAGAGTATCTCTCAGATTTTATGGATTTTTCTGCGCTTCATTAAAGACTTTAATTTGCAGCAAATATCTTCTGACCGATTTGTGGTCCTTCAGGTAAGACATAGCGATGTAATTAATGAACACCGTTTGGCAACAAATCTTCTGATTGCACAGAATGATTCTTCTGTGGTCAAAAAAACACAAATCATTCTGAGAACTGGAGAGTGCAACTGAAAATAGCAGCCTCAAAAAATGAACAACATTTTTCAGTTTCAACAGATATACCAAACGTGCTCTGAAGTCGCAGAGGTGGAATTCTGAATGAGGCCAACGAAACAGACGGGACGCTGTCATCATGAAGGATTACACATATAACGGACACCAGCGTTAGAGTTCTAAACTGATAAACATAGACTGAAGGGGTCTACGCCAAGATGACGTATATGCAGATTAAAGTTTTAGAGCAGGTAAAGAAATTAAGAGCACTGTTTGACTTGACAAAGACTCAAACAATTCTGGTGTAAAAACACACTGAGCCGGAAGTTGGAGGCAGTATGATCGCTGAGTTCATCAGTGGTGCAGCAGAGTTAGTGTCAGAGGCAGTTTGGTCACTGGCTTCGCCGTGAGCCATTGAGCACTGCGGTCCCGAGTCACAGTCACAACAGTGGTTATCCTCCGATGAAAACAGCAACTCAGATTTCATCAGTTAAAAAATTGCAAACAGACAAATAAAAGTGGTTGAGACCATTCTAGACACATAACTATAACCAGCTATTAAAACAAGGTTAAATGACAATCGCAAGGACGCTCGGCTTTGTTCCCCAACTCCGCAGCTGTATGGCAGTTGGTGGTGGTGGGGGGGGAGGGGGGTTAAGGTCCATGAAAGAGTTCAAAGTAAACAGCACCTCTCTCTGAAACTCTTCTTGTTCTTCTTGTTCTTTCCTTTCCCATTTTTGTCTTTGTTTTCTGACATTTTCTTGCCTCGTACTTCGCGCATCAGGTCGAAGAATACCTGGAGTGAAAAGAAACAGTTTACAGCGCTTAGACCTTTTAACTGTCATAACACGTAAATCTGATACACAAAATGATAAATAGGAAAACTGATAGGGACTAAATTTAAAAATACATCAGCTGTGGTCAAATATAGAGTACTGTGTATGTGTGTATGCACCTTGTCCACGTTAGCTCTGGTTTTGGCCGACGTCTCAACGTACTGGACGCCCCACTCTTCGGCTTTCCCGCGGGCCTCTTCCACGGACACCTGCCGCCGCTCCTCTAGGTCGGACTTGTTCCCGACTAGCAGGAGAGGGATTTTGTCCTCTTCCGCCTTCACCCGAAGGATCTGCTCCCTGCCAGAACAGAGCAGAGGGTTTCACTACTTAAAGAAATAAGCAAGTGATGTTGGATTGTTGTCAAGATGCCTGATTGTGATCCTTTAAATTGTTTGAGTGGTTAATTTGATCTATTTGGTCCTTTGCCTTTTTGGAGCTGTATATGTTTTGAGTGCTGCAAATTTGCATTTGAGCTTCAGTATTTTGTTCACACTGAAGATGAAGAGAATCTATCTACATCCTATCAAAATGTTCCTGCCACAACCTGGTACAGGCCTTAAGAAGGGAAAATTAAAAGGGACGTGCCTACTTTTAACTGGCTGCTTTGGGTGTCTGCTCGCAATGAATACATTCTACAACAATCGGAACGAGAACTGTTTGATAAGTCATCAAGAGATGCTGAGATTTACATGCTTTCCGTCAGTACCTGAACTCAACAGTGGCAGTGAAGGACTCGTGCTCTGTGATGGAGAAGACCAGTAGGAAGCCCTCCCCACTGCGGAAGTAGTTGTCCCTGATGGCGGCGTAGTCCTCCTGGCCCGCTGTGTCCAGAATGTCGATCTGGACCTCTTCCCCGTCCAGAACCACCTTCTTCCTGTAGCTGTCTGCCTTGGTGGGCTCGTAGTCCTCCACAAACTAAAAGGGAAAAGATGGAAGACAGAAAAGAATGTTGAAGCATTTAAAAAAAATAAAAATAATTGCATTTACACACATAAAGCAAGTGGAGCATGAGCAGCAGCAGCTGGTGGAGCTACAATGTATGGTGCATCGATGGTGTAAACATGTGTCTGACTCATCCAATGGACATCAGACAGGTGACTGGAAACAGTTGCTGATTGGTTGTTTGGTAGCAAAGACAAACCGTGAGCTAGGGTTGCAGCGGTAGTCGGTGTTACGCGGTGTTGAGGGACATACCGCTTGCATAACCTATTTTCTTCATTTTTGAGTATTAATGGTAGCCTCAATATTCATTTAAAAAATCACCAATTGTAAAACAAACACGTTTTCAGCATTTAGTCTGACGCTAGTGTGCAGAAGCAGCGCCACGTCACAGATTGATGGAGTCTGATCACGTGACGAGGAGAATTGACCGACAAGGATGACGAGGGTTTTGTGTCAAATATGGTCAAATATGTTATGGATGATTTAAAAGGCTGCCGTTACCCAGTGGGAACATTTACTACACTGTGTCATCCCTACTGTGACCATCTCTGCTTTCACTTGTCACAGTAAATCACAGCGTCTCATACACAGTAACAGCAATCTCTATGTTGTTCTTACAATCATTGTTCTCACTTTCATATAACGGACAGCAAATGATTCCAATCACTGCTTCACATTAAAAGCTTTCATTTGGCGAACCGCTGAAGGGAGGGCAGACTTATTTAACCACCAACTACTTATTCAGCCAGTAATTGATATTAAGATTTGGATGCTGGATAAATAAAGTGTGTGATTCATGCTTCCTGTCGACACCCCTGCGTCTCCGTCCGCTGTGGGTCACCTTGAAGCCACGGCGTTTTTTGAAAGTTGTTTATGGTGTTGTTGTGTTGACTCACCTCATCATACATGAACTGCAGGGTGAGGGCCGACTTCCCCACACCGCCGCTGCCCACCATTATCACCTTGTGCAGCACCAGGGAGCTCTGGTTTTTACTTTTGCCGGTCGCCATCGCTGGATTCTTCTTCTGCGTCTCTCTCACACTCTCACACACATGCACACACACACACACGGATACACGTCTCGCCGCCCAAACACGCTCACCCTGACACCACCTGTGAAACGACAAAAGGTGGAAACGCGGTGAATAAGCCCCGTACACGGAGAGCGGGCGTGTGTGGACAAGTGCAGGGACAGATGGCAGTTGTTACTTAACAGCTTTCGCCGGTGACAGTAACTTGCTGTGCCAAGGCATTAGGCTTCGCTCCAACAAATCTCGAATCCTAACCCCCACCCTTCCCATTAAAGTGCCAAATTGCCTACTCATGAATCCTAGATCTTTATAAAGTTCGCCATCAAAAGGTCATCGCAGCTGATCAGTAGTAATGAAGCCATCATTCTCCGCCGCAAGACGGCATTTAGGAATGCATTAAAACGGGACATGGTGTGCTAAACGCCCCCGATGGAAGATGGACATCGCCGGTCATCTATCTGCTCTGTAATGGCCCTGCCCTCAGAGGGTGAACGCTCAGAGTCTATTGCTGTCTCCACAATACCTTCTATCTGTCAGACAGAACTTCTAACAGAGTGCAAACGGATGCCGTAAATGTCCAAATGCCACGGTTCAACTCGTACAGCCTTCGGGACGGACGAGGCGCGATTGCATCGATAATGCCACATGTTCCACGAGGTTCACTGGAAGAATTATATATTTCAACCGAATCTGTAATTGCCTATTTTGTTCGTTATGTCTTTAGAGGACAACTCCTCTCCATAGATCACTCTGAGTCAGGGACGCATGAAACATTGGTCATTTTCTCCCCAACGGATAATAACTGGAAAAAAGGAATGAAGACTTCACAGTTGTAACGGCTGACACATTACCATAAAAATGATTGGATACAGGTAAAAACTTCAATTCGGAGCATTAGTAGTTTGACTGTAACGGCAGACTGCATTAAAACGATCGTTAAAACGGACCAACGATGGCCCTTTCAACGACCGCTTCATCCCTCGGAGGCGGTCTCTGGCATTCTGCCTTTTATTGTAACGGTTGGTAGTTGTAAGTCAGTGATAGAAAATGTGACAAGAATGAAATCCTGTGCCTCTTGGCTTGGTCGACAATATGCAGTTGTAGAGTAAAATGCACAGATGTCTGATTGTATAAATACAATCTCGATACCATCTTGAGCTGAGAACCAACAGAGCCAGAGCCGCGACACACACTTTGACACGGTATCTCCAGAGTCTGTCAGACGACTCGACAGTTGTGCTGTCACATTATTGAAAGCAAACTCTTCTTTTTCCTTTGCCTTCTCTCCCCGTATCATTTTATCTCTTTGTGGAAATATTTTTTTTCCCCCTCCTCCCCTTGGGATGTCACACTAATGGGAACACTGAGCTGTTTCAAATCATTATTCATAATCTGCTCCTCCGTTAACAGTAAACATTTTAATTTCAGTTTATATAGCCGAGTTCACCAGACATGACTGGGGACAGAAAAACTTGGCCCTGCAGAAGCCGATGAAAACAGCTAGTAAAAATAAAAAACAATAAGGTAATAAGTTGTGCATCTGAGCATTTGCTGCAATGTTTCCTTGCATTGTCCAAAAGCAGAACATGTGATCTACATCAAATTAACATCCTCTTCAGTATGCAGAAGCTCAAGTATGACGACTGTGTGGACACTGCTCCCTCGGACTTGGAAGTGAAGTCTGGTCCAGTGTACTTCCTGTCTTTGTTATCAGTAGCCAGGCCGGCGAAAAGGGCTCACGACACATCCCCTGAAAGGACCTACCCTTTAGTCAGCACTTACACGTAGAGGTCACCGCGCAAATTATTCACTTTAACCCACTTCCCTATGCGCATGGACAGTACAAACACATTTTGAATGCTATGAATGAAGAAAACATAATTAATAAAGTGACAAAAAAATGCTTTGCACAAGAAAAGTGCTTAGTTCACAATTTGGGGGTGCGGGGTGGGGGGATGTCACTGTCATATTTCCACCAGCTGCTGTCTAACACAAGTTGCACGCAGGGTTAAAATGTAGGGCACTGGCAAAAAAAGGAATTAATATTTAGGCTTGACCTAGATATTAAACTGCTGTCTGCGTGCTACTGGTTCTTTTCACGGGGTGTGGGGTTATGGAGGGGGGGGGGGGGGGGGGGGGGGGGGGGGGGGGGGGGGGGTACAGCCTAACAGACCGCTGGGGTTGCTACGCTCCTGAAATATAGATGACACCGGCGCAGTCAGTGTGGGTTAAAGGAATTCATTAAGATACCCTTTGGAGAAGGGGCTGGTTTGTCCCCTCCCTGCACATCTCAACCCTTTGACAGGAACGCGAAAAGGTTTCGCACAGACTCGCACCGATACCAATGCAAGATTGTGGCGAACAGATCGAGTCGAGGAACACATCGACACCACCGGGGGCTGTGAACGGTGACCGTTTCCTTAACATTGCACATCACACTGCCAATCATCCACGCTTTGACTGACTGGGCGCATGATCAAAGTCAGCTGCATAGTATAGATATGGTCAAATTCAGTGTTCTGAGAGGAGACTAGATCCCCACTCAAAGGGAAGAAGAATAAGCGAAGTCAGGAGTGTATAGAAAAACAAGATCTCTGAGCCACAGTTGCATAGAACTCGCCCTGCATTCCAGAGGGCACGGGGGTTGAGGGGATTTCCTCTCCGCATCTAATGGGGAAAACAGGGGACTGTTTTTCCTGGCCCAATGGTGAGCCTCCAAATTCTGAGGATCTGAGAAGGGGATTAGCTCACCGTTATTATTTCTCTCATCATCAGCGCCGATCAACTGAGTCAACCGAAAGCACTCTGGAGGTGGCTGTGGTTAAACTGAAACGCGGCGGTGCAGCAGTGACGCCATGAGAACATGCAACATAAGTTTACAGGGTGTGTTCATTCAGGGCAAAACGTTTATGGTGAAATTCCTCACAAACATGTTGTGATGATCAACCCGACTGCTTGGACCTCTCAATTTCCCTTCTTGCACCACTAACTCTTGTTATATCTCCACAGATCATCCCTTGATAATTCTGATGCCAGACAAAGCCAAATCTCTCTCACTTATGTCCCACCTGGAAATCAAAACTCTTGCCGTGTTCCAGACAGGGCTGGTGTTCCAGACAGCTTGCCTATCTACCTAGTCATAATCACAGCTCAACTATATATTCCAGATGAGTCACGGCAGTCAGGAGGTACGTGTGTGTGTGTGTGTGTGTGTGTGAATGGATCTTTTGTAACGCACGCCGACTGAGATTTGTTTGTCACACACAGACAGCAAGCAACAATTTCACGGCAAATAACCGCGCAGAGGCATTAGCATAAATGTATTTCCGTCAAAAACTACAGCAGTTAACGTGGCCACTGCCGGTGAAGCTGAGAAGTTATTAAGGCTAAAAAAGATGGTTTACTACAGCAGCAAAGGAGGACATTTTCAGAAAGCATCCCACCGTGCATACTAACAACCCTCGGCCAACGGAGTGCACAGAGGAGCCTTTGACGAAACTGGGCAGCTAAGTGCTACAAACCTTCCTACTTCAGCAACCCTGAGTGAGCTGCTTTTTTTCCCAATACACCTCTATTCTAAACCTTTTTTCCCCTCTCTCTTTCTTATTCATGAGGAAATAATCGCCACGGTGTAAATGTGCGCGGTCTCCACTGATCCTCGCCCTCGGTGTCGGAACAATGACTCACGCAAAACATTACACTATGTTGTGGCACTGTAGCAATATAGAGAGCATATATAGTATTACAGAATGGCATTGTGATGCAAAAAGATTTTTTTGATGAAACACACTGCATATCTTTTTCTAACCTCTCTGCAGCCGACACAATATTATCCAAACAGACATGTCTTTCCCATTACCTAAGCATTCCTCTGCACTGATTCAGGCCGGGTGGAAAGAAGAGTTCAGCTCTCAGTATGCATCCACGGACAAATCTATTCGTTCCTGCTGGGTAACTCCCAACTGCCCACTTATCTCCAACTTGCAGATTTTTTTTTTCCATTAGCCTGACAGGAAACAGCAGGATCAGTTACATACCACCTACACTGTGCTAGGGCGCCTGTGGTGCCATCATGGTTTCAAAAATCGACAGAGCCGTAAACCATGACAGCACCACAGATAAATCTATCCAACATCCCCTGATCTCCCTCGCAGCCCAGACATATTCACGGGGCCTAGGGTGCATGTAAACCTCACTCTTTGCCACCCTTAAGTTAAAAAAAAAAAAAAAGAAGAAGCCCGGACAGTAAAAGCCATTCTGCTATGCAATATTTACATCCTGGGAGAACAGAGCATACTGTAGCCTGCAGTTTCAACACAGTAGACATAATAAGAGCGCAGGGGCTAGTAAACTGTGTAATCCTCTCGTCTTTGTCACCAGCTTATACATACAGTGAACGGGCGCACAGGAATACATTTACGGGCCTGGACAAACCTACCCCTGCCTGTTTGTGAAAGGTCGCCCTTGTCTAGAAGAGGACAGCGAACGGATGGAGTTAAAAAAAACTCTCCACACTGGACATATCCATACCCAAATCACACACTGCGCCTTAATGACACCAAAAAAAATTCCTCGTATCAAACCTGTTACCTACCTTGCAATAAAACTGATTCTGATTCTGAATAGCATACATGGCAATTTCAGTGTGTCAGCCTCAGGAAACTAGCATGATCGAGTTGTGTTTGCATGCAGTTGACATTGAGAAATGAGAAATGCCAAGCTCATTGACCCAACACTGCATATAGTTTACTGCTCATCCTTTTCACACTGTGCCAGTTTCTTACCTTCAAGCCACAGCTACTCTCTTTTGTCCTAACAAAGGAAAATCAACTTGTTCAAACTTGAAACATGTTTGAAACCGGTACTTGCTTGCAGTACAGTTGTGGGCCAATTGAGTTAAAGGATGTTATTAAGTGATTCAAGTGAGAAAAACCACTTGATCACGCCATTTGAGGGAGCATTTCAATTTGAATACAGCTATGTTACTATGCTAGCCATATGGGCTACCTGCTTTACAGGAATATTATAATAGTACAATGGCAAACTGCTAGCTTAGCTACCACAAAGGTGTTACAGCTGGACTTTTGTATGTCCATTAATCTATGGTCAAATTCATCATTACGGAAATGTATTGGCCACCGCATGGATATAATACAATTAAAATGATAATAGAGGTACGTCTGAGGCCGACAATGCGGTAACGACAACTCAATAAGAATGAGGTTGTTCATTGGTTCACCGATTGAGCATGCGTATTGGCATGTTTCTCATGGAATTCTAAAGATTGCGATAACTGACCTAACATTCCATGCATTCTCTACGATTTTATACTGTGTTTAACTCCAATCGGGTCCGGGTCTGGGTCAGGGTTCGTTGTCATTGCAGACCTAAGTGAAAATCAAGCGACAGCTTTTTTCTCCTGGAATTCTAAAGATGGCGACAACCGACATAACATTCCATTCATTCTCTATGATTTTACACAAATTTTAATGCTGTGTTTGACTCAAATCACATTAGGGTCAGGGTTTGATGTTGATGCAGTCGCAGACCTAAGTGAAAATCAAGTGACAACTTTTTCATGACTTATGAAAATCTGCCATCGCTTAGATTATAGCATCAATTCACTCCATGTTCTTTTTTCCCTATTAATAATTTCTACAATACAAACATGCAAAAGAAAAGATAAGACTGCCCAAATCTATTGCATTTTAATGGTATATTTGGCATTTATTTGTGCCCACGATGCATAACTACATTTTAAAGGAGACAAATGTAGCTTACACATTTAGCCTCTTACAGGCCCCTCGTTACAACAGTGGATTAAAGGGGAACTAATGAATCAAAAAAGTGTGTGTTATCAAGTGTTCGGAAAATAAATAATTGCAAACCTCGTTCCTCTTCCTGTAGGAAACAGGTTGCACCATATTTCATAATTGGCCCTATACACAAAGCAATCGCATCTGTATATGTCAGTATTTCAAATTGGCTGGCTTGGGTGAAGAAAAATCACTCTACCTTCAAAATAATTAATATTCCCGGCGAAAATTTGTAATTGACTGACTGACTGACTGACAGATCTGCAGTTTGAAAAACAAATTTTTAAAAAGCAAAATAGGATTTTGTTCTCCCTATTTGACGATTCTGCTACTTTTTTATTTACCTTTTTATGCAACAAGCAAACAAAAGCCTCAAAGATTAAGACTCTCCTATGTACCCGTTAAACAAGTATTGTGGAAAAGGGCCTATATTCTGTCAATTGATTGGGGGGATTTGCAAGTATCTGCTGAACGAACAGAAACAAGTTCTATAGTACGACAGCTCCCTGAGTAATTCTGCGATCTGCACAGGGTCAACACTTATTTCCTCAAGCATGGCTCATATAGTAATTTACTGACAGTCACGCCAAATATATAAACCTCCCTTCCTCCCCACTGACAGACAGCAGACAATTGATGGTGGCCTGGTATGCACTTATCTACATCACCACCTCCTACACATAATCACTCACTTTAAAAGTCCAGTAAAAAAAGAAAGGCCTTACACCGGTCTGTCTGCCCTTGCCCTCCACTTTCACTGCCAACATCATTAGCAGATGGTTTTCTGACTCCAGTGCCATTAGACACCAAGAACCCAGGTCATTTGGGAACCTCATCAGAAAATGAAGAGAAAAAAAGCGGATCATAAAAGCAGATGGAGCTCTTTGATATGAGCCAACTACACTGTGTGGAAAACAAGGGAAGTTAAGCTATGCAGGAAAATGTCATATTGAATAGCAGGAAAGAACAGGGCTTAACTTTGAGAAAATCATTCTAGTGAAGGTGAAGACTTGGCTGGAGCACAGGGATAAACATCCACAAAGTCTTCACATTGAAGGAGGAGGAATGTCTCGTTCACAAGACCTCTCTCCACCTCGGATGTCACTGCTCACTATAGGTCTACAACTATGCAACGACTGCACTTTGTCAGACTGAGACAGTCCAGCCGTGTTGTCCTTTGCTTAAAGCAGCTATAATGTTGCCACCATCGGTCAATGCCAATCAAGGCACACTGACCTGTTGTGTTAACCTGGATTTCCCTGGAGGTTGTTTTTTTTTAACTTCCTGTGATGGTCAAAATGTTGTTACAGACTTTTTCCTGAAACGTGTGTAGCGGAAGTTTGTAAAAAATAATAATGAATATGGTATGGTGAGGGAAAACACCAGACATTTGTGTGATGCAGTCACAGGAAATGCCTCATCAATAGCGCCAAAACTAAACCATATGCATCTGCTTTCTTAAACCTGGAGCCAGACACGACTGTCAAACAATTCTTGAGTTTACTTCCCTGAAAAAGTTTGAGATTACGCTGGAATCAGCACTTAGTTCACAAGTTGTTGTTACGAGTGGCTGACTAAATGTCATTCCTGGCAAAGTTAATGGTGAATGGCCGATTTGAACCTGGCTCGCAGGTTTAACCCCCCAACGGAGTTGAGCTGGGGATACACGAGAGGAGATTTTTCAGAATCCCTAAAATACGGGACACCTAACAAACAACAGCTAAGAAGTTCTGTGAAAAGAAATGGCACTAACAAAAACCATGTGCCACAAATTCTTATGACTAATGTCTCCGTGCTGTGAAGTCTGTCAAGCTTTGGTTATGATCATATAGCCTGAGGGGTGTAAAGTATTGTGCTCAGAGGAAAGCCCACAAGAAAAAGAAAAGATCAAATAACAGTCAGTTCATTTTTTTTTCTTCTTTTAGGTTGTTCGCTGTAGGCCTTTTCACCTCTGAAAGGTGAAGCTGAATGATGAATTATATTTGTCACTTTCTCCTGATGCGAATAAAAGATAATAGTTGTTATAATACTTAATGAGATGGACCATGTCAGTGCTTCCACCAAAAACTCCTCAACTTCCTTTAATCTATCTCTAAACAAGAACAGAGCTGATGAGACCTGAAAATGTTACGCCCCGCTGCAAAACAGTGTCAGCAAACACCGCAGTCACGGCCGCACCAACACAAATACAATGACTTGTGTACATGTAAACACCGTCCGCCGACAGTTGCCTTCACATTTACATTTCTGTACTCCTTTGACCTTTTCTGTATTTTGACAAAGTGGCCACACAGTCCCGGCACAGACTAGAGATGCAAGTACAAGGTTTAACTAGGGCTGCAACTAACGCTCATTTTCATAAAATCGGTTAATCTTTCGATTATGTTCTCGATTAAAGGGACAGTTCGGTGGTTTTGAAGTGGGGTTGTAGCAGTTACTTATGCATAGTTAAAATGTCACCTTATAGAGAATGTGACCTGCGAGTTTAGAGGAGAACTTAGGACTTACGCTACTCCCATTTCCCCTCCAAACTCCGTTAAATGACATCGCTGATCACATTCTCCATGAGGCGACATTTTAACTATGCATAAGTAACTCCCACGACCCCACTTCACAATCACTGAACTGTCCCTGTAACCGATTAGTTGTCCGGTCCAAGGTGATGTTTCGTTTTGTCCACACACCAAAGCTATTTGGTTTACGGTTACAGGGGAGCAAAGAAGCCAGAAAATATTCACATTCCAGAAGCGGAAATCATAGAATATTGGATTCTTTTTCTCCATAAAAAAACCCCAACTAGTGCCGATTAATCGATCATCATAATAGTCAGCGATGGACTGAGCAGTCGGTCGATCGATTGACTGGTGCAGCTCTAGTTTCGACTTGACCATGACTCCGTGGTGTGGCTGAGACGTTAGAGGACGTGGTGGTTGGTGGGAGATACCAGCGTCGTGCCACTTGGAACCGACTGCTGCATGGCCAAACGACGAGCCGGCACCGGTGTGTGAACACTGTTATTACAGAGGCTGCCCCGGTCGGTGAGGATTAGCCGACGTTAGCGGAACAGAAACCGTGAGCCCAGTCTGGGCGTGTCCTCTCCGGGGGGGGAGACGCTCCCCAGCAGCGCCGAGCAGGCAGTCGTCGGACACACACCTACACAACCGTCCGATTGACCTACATTCTTAAACCAACCCCCCCTGAACGCGGCGCGGGGTTCCAGCCCGTGTCAACGCCAACACACGAGCTGGCGCAACTGTTGAGTGTTCACACAGTTAGCCTTGTTGAGCTAACGACAGACAACAAGGCGTTAAAACCCCCGGGCGCCGTTATCTCGACACACACACACGCACGCGCACGCGCGCGCGTTATCGACAGACGACGACGAACACGTGACAGGGTGTCCAGGGGTAGGAAGAAGAAAAAAAAGCAGAAGTCCTCTCCAGCCCGGTTAGAGGCTGGGTTTAACGGTTACCCGGTGGCTAACGTGACGGCACGCTAGCACGAGCGCGTCCGCGTGTGTTGTGCACGTTCAACGATGTCAATCAAAAAAACAAAAAAAAAAGGCAGCTAGCGAAACAAAAAAAAACAGTCAATGAGCCGAGAGTTGCGCCCGTTTCATTACACCTCTCGTGTCCCGTTGTCGTTCCGTAAAAACAGGTAGCGCTTGTTGTTGTTGTTTTTTTTAATTAACTGTCAACGGGCCTTGTCAACACACACGCACCACTCTCTTTTCCCACTCCATTCAGACACGTCTGACGCCTTACCACGGAAGGATTCGCCTCTCAGCCCTCGGTGGATGCTATCTTGACGACTGCATTGACTGGGAACACCGAGGCATCGGTCACCCAAACACAAACCGCTCCCGCAACAAAAGCCCCACCCTCCGGAAGTGAGAAACTACAGATGACAGGATGTGACGACATCATCAGCCCCATCACATGGCCTGTGTATGTGACTTTTTTCTGTCTATATATCTATTTATCTGTCTGTCTGTCTATCTATATACTCTATCCTTCTATCTATGTATGTATGTATGTATGTATCTATCTATCTATCTATCCATCCATCCATCCATTTATCTATCTATGTATCTATCTATCTATCTATTTATCTGTCTGTCTATCTATTATATCCATCTATCTATCTATTTATCTATGTATCTATCCATCTATCTATCTATCTATCTATCTATATATATATATATGTTTATATATATATATAGATATATATCTATATATATTACTGATTGTTTTCATCATCAAGTAATTATGTGGTCTTTAATTTGTGTTCACAGCTTCCCAGTGACCATGGAGATGTTTTCAGATGTCTTTTCCTTTTTCTTTTTGTTCATCCAGATGTCCAAAACCAAAAGCTGTTCAGTTTTTTTATCATAGAGGACAAAGAAAAAAACAGAATACATTCAATTTTGAGATGGGAATGTTGCTCGTAAAATTACTCAAACTCTGGTCAGACTGTTGATTGATGAATCAACAAATGACTTCACCTCTTAACTTCTAAACTGGGGAATGTTTGACAAGGTTGGACTACGAGTTTTTGATATTATATAGAAACTTTGTGAGTGGACGCCTAGAATTGTACAATATGCACCAATATTTCCAGACCTCAGGATTTGCAGAATGGTAAGATGTGAGGTCAAATACAGGTTGCCTGTAGTAGACTGGGTTAATATAAAACAACCGATATGGCCTGTTAACAATAAAACTATAGCTAAACCAAAGAACCTTCATTTTTGGCTAAACATTAACACTATACACAATAAACCTGTAAGAGTCGTCTGTCTACAGTTTTCAACTGTATGTTCTCCAAAATGCTAACACCTGGGTCCACCTGCCTTTTGTAACTCTTACCCTGCGTGAGCGTGTAAGATAAACTTATGTTATCCAATGATATTATCTGAACAGCCTGGCTGGTGGATAGGTCCTGTAGAAATACAGCACACTTTCTGTCTACAACGCATACATTATTTTGACAGATCATTTATATTGAACTGATTTTATTTTGTCTTAAACTCTATGCTGTAACGTTAAGACAGGTTCAGGTTTCGGTAACAGGACAGTGAAAAGCCAAAGACACTGTTAAAGATAATATTTGGCCTAGATTCAGTCCTATAAAAAAAGGATATTAACATGGGGCTTGTTGTAAGGTTTATGTAGTCGACTGTGTCTGACAGGAAATGTATTTTTTTTTATTGCACTACTGTAATAGAACACCCCGTGACCCTGAATGAGAATAAGTAAGCATTGAAAATAAATGGTCGGATGTTAGGGATACAACTGGGGCCTGTTTCAGATCATATTTGTGGGGTTGAGTAAATACTTGTCACTGTTGCTCTCCTCTCCCAACAGACTTTGTTAACACGTAAGCCCACTGGCCTCAAACAGGAAAATTAGTATAAAGGTCTGCACATCAAGCATACTGCTACTGGTTACTTACACTCCTTTTCCATCTTAATTGCAACAGGGGAATGGTGCACACATGAACAGGATGTTTCGGGTCTCAGCCTTCTGGTGTAAAGCACTGGTGAGGGGCCACTTTGTGCACAGGTGATTTGTATCGCTCTGGAGGTTTTTCCTCACATGTTCTTGGGCACGGGCATGAAAAGAACATTATTCTTCTACAAAGATTGATGTTATATTTGCTCCCAGTGTAAAAAACTCCCTTACATCTATATATGAAGAAGCACAACCTACATGTTGGACTTCATATCATGGGGAGATTTCTGCTCAGTTCTCAACCTGACTTGTAAGATAAACATTTTTTATATGTAGACATGATATTAAATAACCTACTTTTTAATATATTGAACAAATTAAACGTACTGGATTTAGTGTCTTGCTCTCGCTCAAAACAGAAATATAAAATATTGCATTGTCCCCCTTTAGCCTTAATGAGGATTTTGACACTGCACTATTTCTATAATTGTTTTTCTAATTTATTCATGGCCTCCTTTGTACAATGTTATGCTTTAAATCAGAGTTATTGGAGAACTGGCTGAGTAAAGAATGACACCACAAGTTTTCGATACACCACGTTTGTCACCGTGGGCTCTTCCTGTCTCTGTGGAGGTAATGGCCCAGTGACCCTAAATCGTGTGCCAAACAAAAAAAAAGCAGAGATTTCAAATGCCCAAACCCCATTCTCCTGCTGTTACTAAGAAGGGAGGACAATAAACTGAAGAACAGCATATTGAGAGGGCAGACGTGCGAATTCTTACTCTTCTTTTAGGGTCATATTATGCCCACAGGCCCTGACTGATGCATTTGCAGAATCCCCCGGAGAGCCATCCATTCCAACAAATATCTGTGCAATTCCAGCAACAAACCAAACTTCGTGGAACCATCTGTTTACAATTATACTGTATTAAAAAATCTCTAGGCTGACAGAAGCCGACAGACACGGTGCCCCGCAGTCTACGGTCTTACCACTCATAAGCACTTAAGACTCACTGCCCCAGCCAGATAACAATGCAGGCGCTGAGAGTGCATAGTTGAAAAAGATATAAATCATTACGGAGCCCTTTCAGACCAATGTACTAGAGCCACTATTCATGTGAGTTTAGAGGGGGGTTTTTTTATAAGTAGTGCATCTGATTATTGTGAGTCCACAAGTTTGCTGTAATTACTGACAGATACGTTTCAACATTTGACATCTAATAACTGCCCCAGGCAACAAAATGTAGGCTCACATAAAACATCCTATCAACATATAAGTGGCTAAGTAGGTGAAAAGTGGCCACGGTTAGAGGACGTTAACATCTCTTCATAAACCAACAGCCCACAGATACTGGGACTCGCACTCTGGTCCAAGTATGTCGGTGACATTATATACAGTCAGGATTAAATTGACCACTTAAACATCTCTGTGAGGTAATGCTATAATACGTTTGTCAGTCTTTAATTTACAAGGTATATTTAAGGAGGAAAAGATCTGCAAGATAACAGGAGCGCTGGTTTTCTCAACTTTTTCTCTCTCATATCTGGTCCCACGAGGAGACTTCCTTTCCTGCAGATGGGAGGATGGTGCTGCCTTTGTCAGAGGATGAGAGATGGTGAGCAGAAAAAAGACACGTTTCAAAAACACACACTGCTAAAAAGTGCAGACAACTGGATGGTTTCATCGAGCTGCCTGTCAATACCCTGCCCGTGTGTAATCTGTTCATATCAGCACTCACTCTCTATAGGCTCACATTTAGTTCTAGGGAAGACTGACAACTCTGCCTACTCCAGCTACCTCTTCCAGGGGTATTACAATTTACACAGTTGAGGGAGTCGTTCCATATCCAAAGAGAACAACACTCTGGGAATTATCATTGATTTAGTCATTTATTGTCATCTCCACCAGGTGGAGTCAGAAATACAACTACAGCCTTGACGAGAGGCTCCATGTCCTCAGCTGGTGTCACCCAAAAACCCTTCTTAGACATCTGAGTTTATCCGTCTCATCTACAACTTAAACTTGGCTCATTTTATTTCCCTGTGCAGAACAAAGCATATATGCTATCACAATGAAATCTTAACTGGACAGAACAAGTTAATTCAACAGTTGTACTAAATGTATTTCACTGTGCGTGTGTGAGTGTGCTGTATAACCAGCAGAAGTGAGTGCGTGAAAGACGCTAAAGCCACATTTAGCGTTCAGTACCACAAATCTACAGCTTTGGTCTAAAGGAGCATTGCTAATTTCATCTTAACATGCAAACCTTCTCATTCCTCCCTCATTTCAAACGTTCTTTAATTGTTTAAAGGTGAAATATTAAGCTCATATTCAAGTTCGTAATTCTAACCCCCACCTCACAATAAACCCCAGTCTGCTGTGATTGGCCAACTGTGACATCACAGTGGTCCAGAGCCAGGCTATGGGGTTTGGCCAGCCCACAAAAAAACGACAGGGTGGTCTTTTTTTCACAGTTCATGGGCCTGTAGGCACCACAGATACCCAAAACACTGAAAAGGTGATTTTTTCATATTATGTCACCTTTAAATTATCATTGAGGTCCTTGTAAATAATGCAAACGGGGCCACATTGTATGATATTACATATAATGTACTATACTTGAGCCCTGAGCCAAAATGGTCATTGGCAACACTAGATGTTTTCTCCATTTAAATCTTTAAATATTTTCATATTAGAAACTGGATACAACAAAAGTTGAACTGAACTGAAAAAGACACAGGATCAATAATAAAAGGTTTTGTGACAGCAATGGTACAAAATACCCTGTTCTGTTGTCAAGACAATTGCAACATCAAATCTCTTTACTTCCTGCTTTGAAAATAGCACCATTAAAAATCTATTTTTGCTGACTGAGGTCTGTTAGTCATGTATGCTGTACCAGACTCTCACCTTTAAACCAAGCATCAGTTCTTCTAACACGTCCTGACTAGAATTATTATTCTTGACCAAACCAATGTGACACAGTGTATTTTGAGCTCAGCTGCACACAGTCAAATTTCCAAAGGGTCACACTCCTACGGAGGCGAAAATATCATCTATGTCATCATGGTCGTCAAAGTCAATGGTCTGAGGTGTTGCCTCATGTATGGTCTGGGTACTTTGTCCGTCTTCTGATAGCTCACTCATCCACCTCCTCTGTGTCTTCAGGCGTTTCTTTTGCAAACCAGTCTTGGCTGTTGAAAACCTAAATCGACTCCTGAGTGACTGAAACAGCCTTCTCGGACGAGCATTTCTCCTCAGCGCAGCAGAGGAGCGGCAGGTTTTTGGCGCTGAACCTTGAGGAGAAGCAGCCCAGAGAAGTTCCCGTCTGAAACTCTGCAGCTTCCTCCGGACACTGAGGATCAGGACATATAATATAAACATTAATATTTAATATTACAAGCAACTTTGTCGCATAATATCAAAGTGGTTTTACCTCAACATTGTTATATTTTGTGGTGCTACCCTTACTTGTAACCTGCAGCCTCTAGGCACGCCATCCTGTGGCACTTCAATCGCAGGAAAGTTAAAAGGCGTTTTTCCTTTTCCATCCTTTGGGACTTGCACCACACAATCATTTCCTCTAGATGTGCTGCCATGTCTGTGAAAGAAGTCGCTTCTCTCGCTTGTTTCTTGAATGTTTGCTTCTCGTCAGCCTTGTGAGTTCCCTGTGGGAACGATTTGCCCATGGGCACCGATGTTATCATTAGATAGGGCGATAAGGTGACAGCACTCGAAAATGTTATATTCTCTAAAAAATAATGAGTAAACAAAGGATCTGATTTGCTTACATACCTCTGTTAAGTTCCGGAAAGCCTTCAGAAATGGCTTCATGTCTGTGTCATGAACTATTGCTTGGGAAATTAAGAAAAAGAAAAAATCAGTATTGTAATTACCATTGAACAATTCCAACCTTTATGATTATAAGAAAACTGCACACCAGTGGAACATTAGGTTGTGTTATGTTATCATACTCATGTCAATGAAAACATTCCTTCAAGCAGGGCATCTGACTGCCCTGAGTGAAGTGCATCATACAAAATACACATCAATGGATAAAGCTCCACACACCTCTTTCAACAGCCACACCCAGGTCTTCTTTAACCCTCCTCGTCTGTCCACTCTTCGTGACTCCAACTCCAGAAGATTTTTGCTGCTGCTGCTGCTGTTGTTTTCCCTTGTGGTCTTTGGCATGGGAGCCATACTTTGCTTGTTTGGACAGTAAAGCTGCATGAGAGGGACCCAGGAGCTGAGCCATGTCCGCCGGCAGGGAGAAGTCTGTGAGGAAAGGCATGGGGTGGCCCTGAGCCACTTCTCCGAGGAACTCCAGGAGCTGCTGGTAAAGAGCGGACAGGCTGACCAGGACGCCACGGAAAATCACCCTGATGGGGGGGCACAAAGACGGTGGATTAAGACCACGTAGGGTGTTTTTATAGACGTCACATTACATATAATATCAGATGCAGGCTTTTCTGAATTTTGATGCAAATTTGGAGCTGCGTTGTACAAAACTACCTTGCAGAGAGCAAGTTCTAATTCTGCAACAGGGGCAACAGCGAGCAAAAAAACACTCACCATAGACGACTGAGCATGCTGGTTATCACCATGTTCAAGATAATAAACTCGTCCCATTTCATCTGCTGCTTTGAGAGTCTGAAACAAATGTGTCAAGGGCACGAGGTGACTCGGAGAGGGCCACGAGAGTAGCACGCAACTCAAACAAAGGGATCCACGTTTGCGATCCACATACGAGGTTCTTCGGTGAGTTCCGCCACATGACTCGATCAGGAATGACTGCGGAAAGGATACGTGAAAGCTCTGCTGCAGCGACTCAACGTGCAGCTCATCAGCTGGGCGGCTCCCAGCACTTTGAGACAGAGCCACTCGAGCGTGGGCTGACTGGGAACATCACACTCGCCAGTCCTGATGCTGACTCCTCTAAAACACACACACATACACACAAAAACACACAAAAACACACACACAAACACAAAATTGCATAATCACTTCCAAAGACATTTTCTTGTACTTTAAGGAAATTACGTGAAGGTGCCCGAACTCCTATAGTGGAGTTTTACCGGATCTGCAGCAACTATTTTACGCTTGATTCAATTTCTTTGCCTTTTTTTCCTTTTGACCCAAAAATCAAATCGTAAGAAAAACATCGTATCACACTGACACAGCGACGCCTTACCTTTGAATCCTGTTGGGACACAGATCAGTCAGCTCCTCCAGAGCCTCATCCAGCTTCATGGCCTTCAGCCTGTTGATACACTGTTCAACCTGCGAGAGGTGAGACAAAGTGTGAGACAAACAGCTGAGACAACATGGACACGGTCTGCCCCTACACTGGCCCGTGTCGCCCATCACCAGGAACCAAAGCGGATCACGCGGAGACCCTCACCCGCTCCAAGCCCTTGAGCGTCTTGTTTCCCCTGAAGCTGTTGTTGAGGACGTACTGCAGCTCGTACAGGAGCCGCACCTCCGTCTGGAGAATCTCACTGCGGATCAATTTCAGGACGTTGTTGTTCTTGACCAGCAGAGCCGCCACGTTTCTATCTGCGAAGCGGCAACGACACGCACACGTCAACAACTCCCCGTATCACATGGGGGGTGGATGCGGCGGACCACGCACCGGGCGACAACACCACACCACGCGGACTGGGAGTAACAACACGCAGCAAAGTGAAATATTCAGCTCATCGTCGTCACGTCAAATACACCGCACCTGTCGCTGAGCTGAAACGAATGCGGACACTGGAAACAGCCCCGGGACGGGCGACGTTTACCCTGTTCCACGGTCCTCCTGCCATGCTTCTCTGCAGGTGGCGAAAAAAAAAAACACACAGACACGCGGAAGTCCGGCAGCCAATAGAATTCGACTACACAGCTACGTCAGAGCTCGTGTTAAAGGCACAGCGCACAGAGTAACGTAAACTCACAGCCGGGGTTGCTATAGTAACTAAAGCATCCTGAAAGCTACAAAAAAAAAAACTTGACCGAAGACGAAGAGCCTTTCCTATGCACGGCATCTATCATTAATATTATTCTATGATTTTATTTTCCATACTGTGCCTTTGTCTAGTCTGGTTATATGTTTTCTAGTTATACGTACTACTGTATATTTTTAGCCAAATATTCATAGATAAAAGATACATTGTGCACTTTGGTTACTTGCACTGCTCCTTTCCACATCAACCAGATTTAAAATGTGAAAATTATATTTAAATATTCACTATCATGGAACAAAAGAGTACATTATTAATTTCCCATCTCAGGCTATTTACCATATCTGCTGTGTATTGTATCTTAAAAGACCTTTTACTGCAGTTTGTTTCCAGTTATTTCAACTGCTTATTTTGATATTTTCACTCCATTTCAGCGTTTTTAACGTTTACCTGAAAGGGACTTGTACTGCCGAGCCAAACGCCGGTTTCTCTCAGCATGCCGAACTTGATTCACGGTGATAAAATGCTAATTCAGTGTCATTTTTCAACGTCACTTTGTTGTGGAGCTTTTCACCTAGCTGCGGATGACCTACTGATGCAAATGACAAGCGACGGGGGCTGAATGTTAAACGTGTTTAGCATAGTAGTTTAAAATATTGACCCCATTGAATTGTCTAAAATTTTCTATTCAACAAACACAACAAAGGAAGAACAAAAAAAGATGACATTAATTAATCTCTGCTCCCTGTTTGGTTATCCAGGTGACGACTTGTAAGTTGACTTCCTCCATCACAGACTCCTCTGACCTCCCCTTTACCTTCAGCCCATGGCTGCCTCCTTGTAGCCAGAAAACCTCGGTTGGAGCTTTCAACTCTGTTAGCATCCTGTCAAAAAGGACCTGAGCAGAGAAAGGAAGCCGAATCATTTTAGTGTGACACATCATCAAAAGAAAAAGTCCTACACTGCACAAGCAATGACAATTGATTATTCAGAATACATCATGTCTAAAATGGCAGGACTGGATTTTGCAGAATAAAACCTATACGGGCTGTGTGCAATTTTACATTGTACATATGAAACAGTAGGGGCAAACTCCACAATAACATGCAACCGATCATTACAGCAAGGCAGGAAATGTATTACTTCACTGTGCAAAGCAGGAGTACTAACACAAAGGGAAAATACCATAGATGTAGTATATGCAGGATACGAAAATGTAATATAATCTGAGCATTTACTCAACATCTTGGTATTTGGGAATTTGAGGTGTATTATTTAATTACACACACATATACATTTAAATAAAATCTTTAAATGATTGAACTCTATGTATTAAATTGTAGTCAGCCTAGTGCACATATCCTCCTCCCAACCGTCCTCACCCTGTCACACATGTTGTCCTCGGTGCCTGACACGAACAGCACGGGCACGTGCTCGGGCAGCGCCCGGAGGACTTCACTCCGCTGGCGATGGGCGTGCGTCTGTCCTGGGGGATGCAGAGGGAAAGACAGGCAGATGACACCCTGCACTGCACCCTCAGCTCCATCGCTCAGCTGCCTGGCCAGAGCTGCAGCCGCGCGACTGCCCAGTGACCTGCCTGTGGACGCACACACCTTTCAGAGACAAGCAATCCCAAGCACTCAGTGCTACAATACTCTATTTTAAGAAAGCAGAACCCATTCTGTCAGTCAAAACCCACCTCTGCACCTAGACTTTCAGCCCCCTGCCTTCTGGTTGTCACTTCAAATACCCACTTAGCTGGAACCAGCAGATATAAACACTCCTTCACACCCTCAGCCACCTCACTACAAAACTCCAAAAGGAAACAAGAGTGCCAGCCTCACCACCTAACGTCACTCGTAAATGCGGCTTCTTAGTTTAATTTTTTAAATACTTTTGCATTATTCTATTTTATTTATTTTATTCTACTTTTGGCAGTACCTAAACACAAACTACTTACGATGATGTATTTATTCGCGGGGTGTGTCCTGTGTCTCCTATTGTTTAAATGTACAATATTCATTTTACAGGGGCAATAGCTGATTTCGGTAAGTGAACCTAAAAAAAATCAAATAAATGTCATTTTTGAATTTCATTGATGTGTTTTGAAACTTGCCTGGTTTAAAAAAAAAAAGAAAAAGAAAAAAAAGTTGCAGTACATTTTTATCGTAATCCATAGACATGCGCACGTGGAGGCCACGTTGATCGGCCTCGCTGCTCACCTCCGATGAATATGTGCTCGATGTGAAACCTCTCCAGTGACTTCATGTAGTCCTGTGATGGAGGGGGACGACAAATCCGCTTATTGATGCTGCTGAATCATACTTTGGCACAACCACAGAAGTGATGGTTCAACAGCTGACCCGCCGTGTGTCGGGCGGCTGGCGAGGCTCACCCACACGGCACGGTACGCCTTCGCCCTGTGAGCCAGGTTGGGGCCTTTGCAGGTGAACCGCAGGCAGAGGAAGCCGCTCGAGGCCAGGGCGTGCGCCAGGGACACCAGGTGCGGGGCGTTCATGTCCCCGCCGGCTCCGTGCGTGAGGACGACGGCGGTGCGGACGCCGCGTTTCCCCTCGGGGGCGCCGGGGACACACACCGCGGCGTCCACGTGCTTCGACCCGAACGGCACCTTGACCGTGTCCTGGACGGGAAGGAGCAGCGCATCACTGTAATAGAGCAACGCATCTACATCTGATCGTTAATGAAACTGACTAACAAGCAAACACAAGCCAGTGACTGTGAGTTAAAGGCTGAAGTTAGTGTCACACCGCGCTCGTTAGTGTAATCTCTACCTTACGAACTGTGAAGTTCAATGTTTACCTCGTCAAACTTCTCCATTTCTTCTGCGGTTTCAAACATCGCGTGTCCGCCGAGGAGCGACACCCAGCGACACCCAGCGTCTGGGAGGGGTCATTACACCTGTGCCAAACGACTCCGACCTCAGTGGGACATGTTCCCCAGTTGTGAGACCGAGGCCCGATAGACAGGATGAATGCCCGAATGAGGTCTCGGTGGTCAGTATAATATCCTACGTATATACGTATATATACGTATATATATACGTATATATATATCCTACGTATATATATATATATATATATATATATATATATATATATATATATATATATATATATATATATATACACACATATATATATATATATATATATATATATACACACATATATATATATATATATACACACATTACAAGAACTACGCTTTCCAAACGCAGCTACTAGAAAAGGGAAGTGGGGAAAGGAACTGGGCACTTGGATACCAAAATGATAAATGGGATGAGAGTCTGGACTGTGGGTTATATCCACATGTTCCATGAATGCATGTTGCTTTTTATTCATTTTTTATTTCACATGATATTGATTATTCAGATAGATCCACATCCAGTTTTAATAATTTCAGGAATATTCTGAGAGGTAAGGAAGCTAAGAATGGCACAACAACACTTCCTGCCATATGTACTTATCAGGGCAAAGAAACAGATCCTTTTTGTTTTGGAAAAAGAACGAATCTGAGGGAGTTAATGGTTAGAGGTTCTGTGTTTTTTCACCTTTGTTTTCAATTTATTTTGTTATTAGGTGGTTTAAATGGAACAGAACCACTACAAACCATGCTTTGTACTTTTTGAAAATTATGATTCATTATGAAAAATATTTCAAAAGCATTAGTTCGTCAAAACTCAGCAGGTCAGCAGGTTGTCATATCTCGTTTTGTATCTGTGCTTTCACAGTAGGTCTGAGTGCATGCGTGAGAGTGTGTAATATAATAGCAGGGAAAAAGAGTAATCACTTTGAACATATAAAAAAAGACATTTATTAAAAAAAAATGACATTAGTTGATATTAAAATCACACAGGCACACAGTTAATGCACACCGGTACAAATTATTTGGCAATGTATCAGATAAAAAAGGACTGCTCGGCAATTGGGTGGGTGGTAGGTCAATCAAAGTTCATCTTTAGTCTGAAAAACAAACAAAAACACGGGTGTCAGAATCAGGGAATCAGGAGTGACACGCGCACACACACACACACACACACACACCGTGCATACCGTACATTTATATATATATATATATGATGACACATGTACACGTGCATGGGTTTGTAGCAATTACTATTCCGTACATTGTTCAGGGAATTTTGTGATTAATCTAGTGATTAATTCCTAACATGGCTCTACCCAACTGCCTACTCCGGTAGAGTAATTGTAAACACCAATGTGGGTGTGCAGGGCCTTAAATACAGTATGTGTAATTTATTTATTTAACTTGTATTATTTTTAGGGGGGAACAAAAAAATGTAATTTAGGTGCAGTGACATCCTATGTACACCAGAGGGAGACACAGTCTGTAGAGTGATGAGTTATTTCTGAGCTTGTGGTTGCAGAGTATAAATTGAAATGAATTTCATTGCGCTGCTTCAGTTTCAGGACCCTGGTGTTGTGGTTGCAGGCTCTCTGTCACACTGTGATGACTTTCTGGTACCCGTGAAGAGAATAGAGCCGGTTCATATTATAAAAGTGGCGCTTTTATATACTGAGACAAAGTCAAAATGTCGGCTGTGTGTACAGGCATTTTTTTAGTAAAGCTAAATACAAAAGCTCCATAATGACAGGGGTACAACCTGTCATTATGGAGCTTTAGACATCCGTTTAACGATATGTAGCTGTGGTTCTTAAACATACTGTTATTTCTATCTCACCAACTAACTGCAGGTACAATTGTTCTGGTGACATTTAGTCATTAAAAAGCAGCAATTCTGTCAAAACTATGCAAGTTCAAGATTCACAATTGGGAAATAAAAATAAGCCACCTCAATGCTTATTTACAGGGTGGTCTAGTGTTTCAGCCTTCATGTGATGTTCCCATTGGCTGGCTAACAATGTGGAGTGCAAGTTTATAACAGCAATAAAACTTGCTTGTCGTGCTACATCTTTATTAGAAAGTTGTGATGGACTTTCTCCAGCCGGTTGGAATATTCATGCATTATTTATCAGAACGTGGGGTGGCACCCCACAAATATTCACAAAGCACTTCTTGGCAAACCTCCTGGGCACCTGACAGGCCTTATTAACTATAACTCAACTTCACACCGCGCCAGCTCCCAAAACTGTTTGGTTCTCGAGAATCAACGTGTTAGCACCGATATAGGAAAACTGGCGTTTAAATTTTATGCTCTAAACAACGTGCAGAAATCAGTAAAATTAAGTGAGCTTGTCCATTTGAATCTCTTTTAGCTGACTAATGACAGTGTGAGAGTGAACGTGTTTTAATTGAGTTTTTGATTTTGTTTGAATTAACTTAATCTATTCTATATTGTGTTTTATTTATTGCCATAACATACTGGTCTAATTGTTTCTTTAACTTTATATTTCTTATTACTTATCCATTCATAATTATTTTAGCATTGATAAGATAATGTCTCTCATATTGTATATTTTGTATTATAATCAGGGTGTCTTTGAAAAAGACGCTGTCTCCCTGTATAAAGGTGTATAAAAACTCCCTGTATTAATTAAAGAACAGTAAACAATTTAGCTAGGCCAGTGTGCTAGAGTGTTAACAGAAAGTAACAATTCGTCTGAGTTGTGTGTGTGTGTGTGTTTGGGTCTAGATTCCACATTTGTTATCCTG
The DNA here is from genome assembly GCF_022379125.1 of Scophthalmus maximus. NCBI lineage: Eukaryota > Metazoa > Chordata > Actinopteri > Pleuronectiformes > Scophthalmidae > Scophthalmus > Scophthalmus maximus. The sequence goes on along the minus strand of NC_061528.1, from coordinate 15,501,279 downwards.
GTTACCAGTGTGTGTGAGGGTGGAGGTGTGGAGTTCCACTGTGGCAAACATTCTTAAAACAGCCGCTAACTGTTTTATTAAAGGAAAAACAAAACATACAACAACTTAAACTATGTGTGACTCTGCCGACTTCTGTCACACATGTTCTCCCTTGTCTCTCTCCCCCCTGGAAGCTTCTTAACAGGCTTTTTAACCAGGGCAGTGATCAGACAATAGAATTCAGTTGAGCTAATCCCTCCCCCGGTGCAGCTGGAGGTGTCTCCTGAGCCACCTCCAGCCTCACATAGTGTAATGGCACCAATGTCACTTTGACGCGAGGACAACTTATTAGTGTCTCTCACCCTTGTCCTGTGGCAGGAACATGGAAACAGGTCATCAGTGGGCTGCTGTACAAGCTCCATGCCTTCGCGGACCTCAGGCTCTGTGACCTGGAGTTTGGCATACTCCTGAACAAGAAGAAAACTGAGCTTACATAGAGAAATATGACAGGCAGGGGCAGGTCCTCCTAATAACTAGGCTATCAAAAAAATTCCAGAATAAAATAAACAATGTCACACGGTGTCAGGGCAATGTTTTGAGCCCTGTGTGATTTTATGGTGAGGGAGAAGGGTCATATTTTCAAACAGAACTGTTGATAATACTTTTTTGGAAAGTGTAACTGTGCAACACAGAGATGTTACCTGAAAAAGTTTGTAGTAGTAACAAAATATTTTGTCTCCCATGAGATGATTGCGGGCAAACTGCTGACCCGCCAGTGCAATTCTCTTAGTCTGAAAGACATAAATTATCTGTTAAAACCACAACTACACAGACAAGAGCAAGGCCAATAAGGATCCACTGAAAAGAAATCACACCAAAACGTAATGATCCATAATCCATAATCATCATCCGTCACCTCTTCATCATGGTCACGGGCCCACTGGATCTTTTCCAGCAGGTCTCCCAGGTCCGCCCGTATCGGGATGTAGTGCTCCCACGGTCGCAGCTCATTGTAGAAATGCTCGTAGTAGCCGGAATCCTGCTTTAACACCACACTGTCTCCTGCCAACAGGTACGGCAGCCGGTACGCTGCCACGGTGCCGTCAATGTTTATCTGATACTTGTACTGGAGTTGGAACAGAAATAAAAATGAATTGAGAGAAGCTTTACAAAGTCAACACGTGAACATACATATAAAGAGCAAGATGGACACCCTGCTGGAGATGTCCGTCACTGGCCCTTTTAGATCTGAGTGGTCCATCATCTCCAGAGGAAATTGTGTGAGTCTTTAGCCGTTAGATATTTTTCTCCTCCACACTAGTTTACTTCAGCCTCCTGCCTGTTATTGCAGACTGGGTTAACTTCGGTGGTTTGAGCGTGTTTGCTGGAAATGGTTTTAAAACAATTTGTAAAGAGTTACAGAGTTAAGTGCTTAGTCTTCTTCGAGGCCCGGCAATACTGGAATAGTTTAACCATTACACTGTAGTTATCTTACAGTTATTATCAGAGCAGCCTTCAATTAAGCTTTTAAAACCCCACATTGAATAATGTAATTAAAGATTTAATTGTTTAAAAAAAAATACACAGAAACCAGCTATAACGTGGCACTAACCTTGAAAAAGTCGAAGAAAGAGACGTGTTTGACCAGCGGCCCGTAGAGGCTCTCGTCGTGTTTGAAGAAGAAGAAGTTGGTGAAAGCCGCGTCTATCATGTCCGGGTGGGCCCTCGAAAGCTTGACCAGCTCCAGTCGCTCCTGACGACTGTCCCTCCCCCTCCAGAAGGCCGTGGCATTCTTCTCCGGCCACGAAGGGCCCGAGTTGGCCTGAACCGACATCATGTCCAGGCTCACTCTGTTGGTTGGACAGACACATTGCGGAATGACAAATCTGGCCGCTTGGTCATCTCAGCACCAGCAACTTTAAAGTTATGTCCACATATCGGCAAATGAGAGTCTCTTGAGTCATATGCCTATATGAGATACAACTAGTGAGTATCAGTCATAACAAGGGGAGGGGCTGAATGCTGCCTCAGTCTCTGGGTTTAAAATTAAATATCTCCCAGGGATTTTTGTCACGCACAAATCAGCCATCTCACACTTCATCAAAATGCATGAGGCACGAGTCGGTATGAGCAGAGAGGAATGATGAGAAAATAATGAGCATCCTGACACTGGTTTATTTCAGTTCCTATATTCTGTCTGCACCGTGGCAGTGTCAGAGTACAGGCTGTGCACAGGTCCCCCTGTCAACACTGTCATCAGCTCTACACTTTTTTGACTCTTTTTATGACAATGACTCGAATTTTTGTTAGTCACGGACAAGCTAAAATTATATTCTTATCAGATTGCCCAAAAAAAAATGCGTCTACCAAAACAATTGAGACAAAAATGTATTAAAACGTGCATAGAAAAGAAACTTTTCAAATTAGAACTGTCATATAACAGATTTTTCTGCTCACTGTGTCGCATCAGAATCGAGGCTGACTGCAGCTCCTGAGGGAATAAGCTACGTTTTTGGAGCCACTTTTCAAGCCTTCAGACAGCAGTTATCTTTATATTCATAAGACTTTTGGCTGATACTGCCTTTAAGGGGGCCCAGACGTTACTTTTGTGGACTATGTATACAATGGTGGCTCGCTGTATTTACAGGTTGTGACGGGAGAATCACAAGTTGATCCGCATAAATCACTCAGTGAAAATGAAAACTCAGTAATGTTCAGTTCACACGTGTTTAGAAATCCTTTGGCTTAATCTAGAATCGCTTAACATTTTGTGCTATGCATACAGGGCCTCACCTTCCCATGGTCTCGAGGACAGACTCAGTCAGGTCATAAGTGGGCATGACTATATCTCTGGTGTTGTTCGAGCCGCACCAAGAAAAGATGGGATGAATGTTGTCAGTGGGTTTCCTCTTCTCTAATGGCCAGTCCCCTAGGTTAACAAAAAACTCCATATCAGGGAGCTGCACCTGGACACAACAACACCACAGAGAGGGAAAATAGAGAGTGTTATCCATTACAACATAATATTACTGAGAAAATAATATGATATAATAGAAGAGACAAATGTATGAGACTTTGAATCCATATAATTACTCACGAGTCACAACCTCTGAATGTTATATGTAAGGATATACTGTACGTGTAAGTGTGAAATCTATCTAAATGAAAGTCTATGGCTAGTAGTTAAAGTAAGTGATAAATAAATCTAACACATTGTGAGGCGTTTTAAAGATTAGAAATGTAAAAAATATTTTTACGACTATATTATGCAGGTAGTAAAGAGAAGAGATTTGTACCTTCCTGGTGAGTGACAGGAGGATAGCATCCATGAAGATTCTAAAACCCACATGTTCTCCAAAGGTTTTCACGTAGACCTAAAGGAAATTAAAAAAACTATAAGAAGGGGGTATCACAAGAGGGCTCAGGAACAACTTTTCGTACTTAAATTCAGGCAATACAAACGAAAAGTCCTAATTAAATCATAATCACTACTCAGCTGTTGCATCCAACAGCAAAACAACTGAGTAAACTCCCATCTGCTGTTGAAGACCATGTGTGATATAGCTGAAAGCTCTGGACGAAGCTGCTTTGTCAGACTAGTTTTTCCAAGTTCAATAACGAATTTTAATGCTCATGACATGACTTCATTCACAGTTAGATATAGAAAGAAAAAAAAAAACTGTTGCAAAACTGACCAAAAACTGTGTAACAACGTTTTTCTTCTTCTTTTTAGCCCAAACTTATTTTGTCAGTGGACAAAAAATGCCTGAAAACATAACACAGAAAACTACAATGGGACTGTCAATCACTGACAACTGATCAATTACAGGATGTTTGCAGGTAACGCAAGCACTGTGCGAATCAGGCTCAGACATATCACCGTTACAGCAGCCTGGGTCGACGTCCACAGAGGAATTTTGAGAAGACTGCGCCCTGGGACACCCGACTTTCTGACACACCGTTCTTACAGGCGAGCCACACAGCCTCAGGCTCTCCTGGCCGACTTTACATTATCATATGGCCCTAATTACTATTCAGCCTAAAGAAACACTACCCTTTATTACAATACTACCCTGTGGCTATGGTTGTATTTAAAAGACAAAGGGGGGGATTTATCTGTAAAGCGACATACTGTACGTGTTGATTTAAAAGGAATTGTGGAGACGTCTTCAGCTGGACTTCTTCACTGTTGATTAAGCCACAGTTAAAATAAAATAGAATAGTTTACTGGCCGTTTGCTATAATAAAATATCGACCACTCATGTTGTGTTTTGCACCAGGCGACTGCGGAGGAGTTTCTTCATGTCACCCACCGCCAACCCGAACCCTGATGTATCAGCATTTTTTAGCTGCTTTTAGATAGACAAATATTAAATAGTTTGCTCGTATGTCATTTCCTGCATGTTTAATATTTTTAGCATTTTGATTTTTCATATTTTGCTACCTTGTTGTCTTTGATGGTATAATGGCAGAGGCTTTGCCGCTGTCCAAAGCGCTGCGGGATCTCCCGAGCGTTGCGCTCAGGGTCAACACTCGTGTAAAGGGACAGGTCCCTGTCGATCTGGGGGAAAGACTGAGGGCAGTGCATGTCGGCCTCCCACAAGGAACCACTGTGCTGGGGACAGTCACAGCCCTCATGGTAGACTGGGCCTGTGAAAACACAGAGACATCATTGAGATCTTTTCTCGCGCCGCTGCCATGACCATGTACCTTCTATTCTGAGCCACCCGATTTTTTTTGCAGGCAGCTCGACCTACGTTCTACCTTTGAGGACGAACGGCGACTTGGCGATATGCTTGTTCTTGAGCAGGATGTGGATGTGAAGGTCCGTGTAGGTGGCGTACATTCTGTAGCGGACAAGGAATGAACCATCGCGACGATCCAAGACCTGGATCCAAATCCTGGTGAACTGCTCCACCGGAGACACGATCTTCACCTCAAAAGTATTCTCGCCGGGCGACGCTGTTAAACTGTGAGAGAAAGGATATGGAGAACGTGCTCCCGTTGAGAGAGAACAAAGCAGCTGGTGGGGGTGGGGGGAGAACTGGCATGCCGCCACGCAAGTCGTACAGTGTCACACTTGCGCCACCGTATGACACAGTCTTCATTTTAAAAATATGACACAAGTCACTGTTCTCCATCCACAAAACGAATTGCTCATGAAAAAAGTCCCCCTGGTGAACACATATACTTGTCTTGAACCAGCATTAGAACCATCACTGATTAAAATTAAACTATCTGAACAAATTACATATTTAAAACACCATTAATAATAGTTTATTTCAATGCCGATACAGTTGTGTATGTGTTATTTTTTACTAAATGAGCATATGCATATAGCACAAGCATTTACGTGTTATTCCTTTAACTGAATGTGAATAATAGTTATTGTATATAACATTGTTGTTCTCACAAGTAACCACTGTGGCTATAAAACTTCTCGGTTGCTCGTCTCTATATGTTTGGGATCATTGTCACTTTTATTTTAGACGTGACTGTACCAAAACAATAAAAAAAACAAAAAACGTATCATTGTTCGTATGATGCTGATATAATGACACGGCTTCTCGGTATTGCCGTGTTAATATTGTGTTTCTTCTTCACCAGCGGACAACAACATTGTAGTCTATTGCCGTGGCCGTGAATGGAAGCTGATATCTGTCTCGAGACCGAAAGCGTGTGTGAAAGGGACACCCTCTGAGTGACTGGGCAATGGACTGGGACACCTTCATTGGACCCAAGGGAGCTTTTTGATGAAAGGGGTCATCGGAGGTTGTCTGACCCCGGGGCCACAAACTCTTCACGTCTGCCCCTTCCCATTATCGACTGTAACGTCTAATGTTTCAACTTTCACAGATCTGTGAAAGAGACTTTCAAGATTTACTACTGTACGTTGCCCTTTTCTTTGTAATCAAGCTGCCTTAGTTGTAAGTACAGATACGTTAACAATGGTATAACGCAGCAAAATTGGAAGGTTGATGTTTTTACCCAACAGCCAATTTGCAACTGGGACATCTATACAACAAGAACAACATTTCAGGCCCAAATATGAGAACTTATAATTGTATTAGAATAAGGGGGTGTTGAAGACATTCATTCATTTTTTTAAAATTATTTATTTATTTATTTTTTAGGCTGAACCTTCGCTAATTGAATAGTTGTTCAAGACTATGCAATATATTTTTACTCTTCATATCATATACTGCATTATCTTACTCGTTATGGCTTCATCTGTTCATTTAAATAAAGCAAGGTCCAGAAGTTATCAACGTTTTACAAAAACGGCTTGGCTCAAACTGATCAACTCTGCCTCGCGTTCTCCAAAGTCGGATGCTACGTGGAGCACTTGAACGCAGCACCGTTCGTCAATTACATAGCACAGGTCCGTATCGACGGGGCGGGGCGTCGCGGGAGCCGCGGAGCTGCCTGCGGCCGACCCCGGGGTCCGGTACTCACTTGTTCCCCGAGCTGTCCACCGCCTGGATGTAGAGAAACCGCGCCGGCAGGACGACGTCGGCCTCCAGCCCGGGTCCCCACACTAAAGTTTTTGCGGCACTGGGTGCCGAGGCCGCCCGAGCGCCCGGGAGCTCGTGCCTGAACACGTCCAGGCAGCAGGGCAGCAGCAGCCACGAGAACAGCCGAGGACACATCCCTCGTCCTCGGGGTCCGACTCTGCGTTCCGCGAGAACCGGAGCTCCTCTTCTCACGGAGGTCCTCTGGACAAACTTGCCATCGTTGCTTTTTTAATAAATAAATTTAAAAAAAGGACCAAACCGCTACAGACGTGTGTGGGTGACGCTTTCAGCGATTAGTATGTTCCGTGTCCATGTGGAGCGACGAGGCTCGGCGGTGGCACCGCCACTGGCTTGTGTCTGACTAACATCGTGTCATTTTTTTTAATACGTGTGAAGTGACAGAGCCGTAAGCTACTGTACCTCCACAGTCCTCAGTTCAGTGGAGTGTCTGCTGAACGAGCAGGGGGCGGGAGGAGAGCGCGCACTGCCGCGATTCGATTGGCCAATCCTCCACCTGCTCTTGTTGGATTGGCTCAGTGTGGAATGGGACTCCATTGCACGACGTTCTGATTGGACACGTACCCGGAAGTTCAACTCGTACATACTAGGCATAGTGCTGAGCGAATGGGATGGGATGGGATTGTGAGTGTGGCTTTTTTGAATCGGTTTTGCAAAATCTGTGTCTTTCTATTGTTGGATACATTAACGAAGACGCCGTTTTCTTATGGAAAAATGTGTTGTTTGGTCTCCTTGAAGATTGCTCAAAGAAAAAAAAAGGCGCTTACATTGTTCATATGATTAATCCTACCATTAATGGCACAATTCCATTCATAATTCATAAAATTTCCATTCACTGCTGGCAAATCGTGCTTTGTGGCATTCAGCAGGGAGTTAACACAACACATTGATTTAATTTCGACATTCTACAAAACAAAAATGCGACAAAAACTAAAACAGCTTGTAACAAATTTAATATTATATAGGTACTTTATAAAATGCATTCCTCTCATCTGCAAAAATCATCTCTTTGCACCAGCTGGAATCGATCCGCGCTTCATGTTCCTGGCCAGAAGGGGTCTGCGTTCATTGAAAGATTTGTATGTGGAAGGGTCATTTGCAAGTTTCAACCAGCTACGAGCCAGTTCAGATTTCTTTAGATATTTTCAACTACGGGATTTTGCAAGAACTCATATGCCCGCATTCCCCCTTATCCCAACCGTCACTGGCATGGACCTCGTTCTCTTAGCCTACACCATCACTAAAGGTCATATCTCTTCTCTATATGACCTACTGTTGCCAGCAAATTAAGTAACTATTGAAAAAACTAAATCCAACTGGGAGAACGAGCTACAAGTGACCCTTTCTGATCAGTTTTGGAGTAAAGCATTTGAAAATATCAAACTTTCCTCTTTGTGTATGCGGCTTAGCCTCATCCAATTTAAAGTGCTTCACAGGATTCATTATAGCAAGTCCAAGCTCTCTAAAATCTACCCAGATACGGTCGAGGATAAATGTAATAGATGCTCGCTCTCGCCATGTGACCTAACCCATATGTCTCAGACACGCCCATTCTTTGGGCTTATCTCTGAAATAGCGCAGATCCATATACCACCATTCCCTCATGTAGCCATTTTTGGAAGACTTCCAGATGATAATGTCACAACACATACTCAATCCAATGTAATTGCGTTCTCCTCTCTGATCGCTCGAAGGGGGATTTTGCTTTTATGGAAATCCTAACTCCCCCCATCACTTAAATCTTGGCTTCGTGACATCCTGTCCTTTCTAAAATTGGAAAAATTAAATTCGCTTTGAGAGGCTGCTCGGATAAATTCCATTGTCACTGGCAACCGCTGATTAGCTATTTTGACCGTCTGCCCGCGAGTGAAATTGCACAGTAGAACCCAAAACACACTTGGCATTGAATTTCTATCTGCCCGCTGCTGCCTGTCCACCACTCTGCCCTTTCATGTAGGAGTGACGTACATGTAAACACTGTGGTTTTTAAAACATGCTTACGACTGTTCTGCCTTCTGTAGCTGTTTAATCCAGCTGTAAAATACTGCAACGATCCCATTATTTTCATAACACAATATGGAGACAGATTTTTTTTTAATCTTTATATACATATATACCTTAATATAATGTTTTGTCTTTCTATCTTTTCTGTTTTATATCCTGTTCATTTATTTGCTTAGTTATTTGTATATCCTTTGTCTTATCCTGTCCTTGTCTGTGTGCTCATATGTCTTTTTTTAATTTTGTTAAATTAAGGGGAAGGGGGGTGGGGGTTGGAGGAGTTAAGTCATAATAATCTGGAAAAACTGAAAATGCCTTCTACTGTACCTGTTTGTGTATGTACAACATACTGCCTCATTTTCTTTAATAAATGTTGAAACCAAAAAAATGTTTTCCTTATTTATTTTCTTTTTTGCACACTTTTATTTTTGCACTAATTTTTTAGATTTGTGGTAATCTCTAGCATGAGTAATAAAGATTTTTAAAAGGCGCGGCTTACTATTACAGCTTGATTCAGTGAGATTTGTGTTGTGTTAAATATTGGAAGCTTTGAACCTACAATGTTTTCAATAATGGTCTTTAGATCTTTATTTTTAAGCAAAAGTAACAATACCACATTGTAAACATTCTCCATTTCAAGTATGTGTCCTGCATTGAATGTTACAAAAGTAAATGTTTAAAAGTAAAGTATCTGATATAGGAGTATTGTTGTTGATGCATTCTTATGTTAGTAATTTACAGTTGTAGTTTGTGGAGATGGTATTTGTTATTGCAACAGTTTAATACAGTGGAATTACACAGTATTACCTTTTGTGTTTAATACCGACACTCATACAGTGGATGACTTCTACACCAGCCAGGTGGATGCCAATTAACCTTTTGGGAGATTGTGAAATATAAGCTGCAGGAGAAATTGATTTATTATCATAGCAATAATTTGGTGTAATGCATTTTTCATGTTAGATAATTTGCTGACTGTATATGCTTCATCCAGTGATAAATTGGGTAAGTTACACTGAAAGGGTAAAATTACCATTTATTGTAATAAAAATAAATAAAACCATGCCGCACTTTCAAGCCTGCTTGATGTGAGTCTTGACTTTAAAACAAATGAAACAAAGTGATTGTTGATGTAGAGGTGCTGAAACTGAAAGGTAAAAAGACCCATACATGAAACACCATGCTGCACTTTGGGACCAGTGAAACTGAACACTCTCAAGTGTGTACATCAATCAATGTTTATTTCAGCGTTTGCATCAACATATTTCCAGTTCTTTTTTCTTTTTTTTTGCCAAGTAATTTCTAATACACTAGTATAATATCAATAAGAACAAAAAGTGGTAGAATCCATTTAAATAAGACAAACTTTGCTGCCATCATTGAGAAAACCAGAGAAATGCCTTTTCAGGATACAACAGTGTGAAGAACTACAGAGTTCCAGTGATTTAGACAGAGCCAGAATACCAGATACAGTACCAGCAGTAACAGGTACAACATATACAGAGAAAAATATCCCAACAATTTGGGATGTCTTCATCTTTTATTGATTTATTTTTTTAAGTTTTACCTTTCACCCGAGATTGAACTGTACAGTTAATATAAAAACCAAAAACATACTAACAAAACACCCTGTCAGTAGAAGTCCGATTTCTTTGTTTTTTTCAATTTTCTTTTGGTTTTGTTCTTGTTAGTTTTTTTTGATAATGGATTTTCTCTGCCGCTGACAGAACTGCACTGGACACAAATGTCATTGACGGCACAGAGACAGAAGAGAAATTGATGTATCTTTTGTCATGTTTAAGACATTTCATTCGATCAGGTCAATGTGTAATTACTGAAATCCACGCGGCTCTGCTTTGAGATTCCAGGTGACTCGAGGTTTGGTGAAAACGAATGGGTTCGAAGGCCATTAAAGCCAAAGGAACGCCTCAGCCGACAGGACGTGGGCAGAAATGGTTCACCTGTTATTTTATTTTTTTAGGCTTTGAGTAAATGTGTCGTATTCTATGTGGGATTGACGTCAACATGATCAAGACACAATGCGTTACATCGGTTAATGCTTGTGTTTGCAAAAAGGCCTGACGTGTGAAAGATAGATATCACTTATTCCCCCCTTGACTTTTCTGAATCAATCCAAAATACATACAAACACACAAGTACAAAATATCCCCCTCAGTCAATGCTGTTTTTCCATGTCGTGGGGCTACCCATTGACATGTACAACACAATCACAATATGATACACAACCATGTATCATGAAACATTTGTTGTTTTTTACATACAAAAGGCCTTTCGGTTGAGAGGCCTTCACCATCAAATATAGGACTGCGACAAGAGGATATAATCATCAAGAACAATATTGAATGAAAGAAAAGAAAAAAACATATTTGCCCTCAGTTGAAATTGTTGCAAATGTTTCACACGTGTACATAGTTTCTTCACCGACTCGACATCTGAACATCACTGGAAAATAAAATACTGTTACTTCTCCTGAAACTTGTACTGATTGACGACTCACGGCGCGTTTAAACTGCGGTTGATTCCAACTCCGCTTTTTGATGCCATCACAAAAGGACAGTGACGACTGTCAAAAAGTATCACTCGCGATTATGAAAAGAGGGGGCCGCTCCGGTGTACGACACTGAAAACGCACAGACCACAACTTTTAAGACCGAGGGAGAGATCGATGGGAGGGTGTCATTCATTTTTGATTGCTTTGGCAGAGAAGGAGTCTGCCTTAATGTTTGTGGCACTCTCTCGCTCTCT